>NC_090059.1:18738188-18860945 GCF_038355195.1 Osmerus mordax | reverse complement strand
CCTAGTTTGGGGCATGTAGGGCCTTTCTAGGCAGAGTTATGGGCCGGACAGAAAGGGAAGACAAATATGGTCGAAAATCTTAAAATCCAATCCAAAACACGCCCGTAGAGGGGACTCTGATGAGCAGACCAGACCAAGTTTGGGGCATGTAGGGCCTTTCTAGGCAGAGTTATGGGCCGGAAAAAAAGGGAAGTCAAATATGGTCAATTTAAAACAAAATCCAATCCAAAACACGCCCGTAGAGGGGACTCTGATGAGCAGACCAGACCAAGTTTGGGGCATGTAGGCCCTTTCTAGGCAGAGTTATGGGCCGGACAAAAAGGGAAGTCAAATATGGTCAATTTAAAACAAAATCCAATCCAAAACACGCCCGTAGAGGGGACTCCGATGAGCAGACCAGACCAATTTTGGGGCATGTAGGGCCTTTCTAGGCAGAGTTATGGGCCGGACAAAAAGGGAAGACAAATATGGTCGGAAATCTTAAAATCCAATCCAAAACACGCCCGTAGAGGGGACTCTGATGAGCAGACCAGACCAAGTTTGGGGCATGTAGGCCCTTTCGAGGCAGAGTTATGGGCCGGACAAAAAGGGAAGTCAAATATGGTCGAAAATCTTAAAATCCAATCCAAAACACGCCCGTAGAGGGGACTCTGATGAGCAGACCAGACCTAGTTTGGGGCATGTAGGGCCTTTCTAGGCAGAGTTATGGGCCGGACAGAAAGGGAAGACAAATATGGTCGAAAATCTTAAAATCCAATCCAAAACACACCCGTAGAGGGGACTCTGATGAGCAGACCAGACCAAGTTTGGGGCATGTAGGGCCTTTCTAGGCAGAGTTATGGGCCGGAAAAAAAGGGAAGTCAAATATGGTCAATTTAAAACAAAATCCAATCCAAAACACGCCCGTAGAGAGGACTCTGATGAGCAGACCAGACCAAGTTTGGGGCATGTAGGCCCTTTCTAGGCAGAGTTATGGGCCGGACAAAAAGGGAAGTCAAATATGGTCAATTTAAAACAAAATCCAATCCAAAACACGCCCGTAGAGGGGACTCCGATGAGCAAACCAGACCAAGTTTGGGGCATGTAGGGCCTTTCTAGGCAGAGTTATGGGCCGGACAAAAAGGGAAGACAAATATGGTCGGAAATCTTAAAATCCAATCCAAAACACGCCCGTAGAGGGGACTCTGATGAGCAGACCAGACCAAGTTTGGGGCATGTAGGCCCTTTCTAAGCAGAGTTATGGGCCGGACAAAAAGGGAAGTCAAATATGGTCGAAAATCTTAAAATCCAATCCAAAACACGCCCGTAGAGGGGACTCTGATGAGCAGACCAGACCTAGTTTGGGGCATGTAGGGCCTTTCTAGGCAGAGTTATGGGCCGGACAAAAAGGGAAGTCAAATATGGTCAATTTAAAACAAAATCCAATCCAAAACACGCCCGTAGAGGGGACTCTGATGAGCAGACCAGACCAAGTTTGGGGCATGTAGGGCCTTTCTAGGCAGAGTTATGGGCCGGACAAAAAGGGAAGTCAAATATGGTCGAAAATCTTAACCTTTTCAAAATCCAGTTAAATTTGCCTGAAAACGCCTAAACAGCATACCCAAAGTAAATTGGAAGCTGTTCTTGAACCATTTGGAGTACATGCATGTAAATGATCTCTTTTGAAAGCTGACACTCTGAAGTTATGTCCCCTGTTGTCAGGACCCCTGTCAGTCCTACTAGTGTTGAGTAATAGAAGCTTGAACACAAGGAAAGTGAAAATTTCTATTTCCGTCTAGATTTTGTTTTGAAAACAGAGGCCTGAAGAGGCCTAGAGGTGGTAGGTATTAGCTGGAAGACTAAATTGGACCACAGGTTGAAGCCTTACCCAATTCAAATCAAAAGTCAAACATAATACCACAATATATTCATATTTGACACATGTTTTTATAAGAGTACATCCATTCATTTTCTAAAAGGGCCTTTTGGAGACTCCAAAATGACCCTTTGTAACCAAGGTCAAATACTCAGGATAAAAGGTATTATTTTTCATAATTGTTATCTCTAATGAAAGGTGGTACTTAGAACTATCATATATAATAGCTAAATCCCTAATTAGTATTACTGAAACACAAAAATTGAAGCATGAACACATTGGAGTGCTTTATCTGATTCCCAGGATTGGCGCACAAAGAAAACTGATTCTTTCAACCCTATTGTGCAATCGACTTTTATTTTGACGGCTCCACAGACACATACAAATGAGGTATTGGCATTTTCAGCTAGCTTTCAGCTACAAGGCTAACGAGCTCATTTCAGAGCCAGTCGAAGCCAGTTCGAGAAATTTGTTTAGAAAGAGTGTGGGGGGGGGGGGCGGGGGGGGGGCAGGACGCACAGACCTAATTGGCTTTAGAGGGCTGTCAACGGGGCATGGAAGCTCCTATTGGGTCAAACAAGGTGTCAATCAAAAGGGGAGGGTTCAACGGACATTTTGATTGCTTCATATCGTGAAAACTCCGTTGCTAACCGGAGAACAGAACACTTTTATGTGAACAAGTTGTTTCTTCCGTCGGCTAACTTGCATAATGAAACAAAGGATAATGGCTATTCATGAACGTAAAACATTGTATTTGGACGAATTACTTTAATGGTTAGATACTTTGAACCCTTGGGAATGTACGCAGATCAAGTTTTGATGTGTTGTTTGCATACCTGGACGACACAGAACCTTTGAGGGTAAGTAGAGACGTTTGGCTTTGTAAACAACACCAAAGTGGTGACTGGACAAAGACGTTGACTAAACTTGTTGTTGTGACTCGATCTTGAAATGGTTTACATATCTACAAGCACAAGAATCGTAGCTTTTGTTTGTTTTGGATTGGATTTTAAGATTTCCGACCATATTTGACTTCCCTTTTTGTCCGGCCCATAACTCTGCCTAGAAAGGCCCTACATGCCCCAAACTAGGTCTGGTCTGCTCATCAGAGTCCCCTCTACGGGCGTGTTTTGGATTGGATTTTAAGATTTTCGACCATATTTGTCTTCCCTTTTTGTCCGGCCCATAACTCTGCCTAGAAAGGCCCTACATGCCCCAAACTTGGTCTGGTCTGCTCATCGGAGTCCCCTCTACGGGCATGTTTTGGATTGGATTTTAAGATTTCCGACCATATTTGACTTCCCTTTTTGTCCGGCCCATAACTCTGCCTAGAAAGGGCCTACATGCCCCAAACTTGGTCTGGTCTGCTCATCAGAGTCCCCTCTACGGGCATGTTTTGGATTGGATTTTAAGATTTCCGACCATATTTGACTTCCCTTTTTGTCCGGCCCATAACTCTGCCTAGAAAGGCCCTACATGCCCCAAACTTGGTCTGGTCTGCTCATCAGTCCCCTCTACGGGCGTGTTTTGAAATGGATTTTAAGATTTTCGACCATATTTCTCTTCCCTTTTTGTCCGGCCCATAACTCTGCCTAGAAAGGCCCTACATGCCCCAAACTTGGTCTGGTCTGCTCATCAGTCCCCTCTACGGGCGTGTTTTGGATTGGATTTGTCTTCCCTTTTTGTCCGGACCATAACTCTGCCTAGAAAGGCCCTACATGCCCCAAACTTGGTCTGGTCTGCTCATCAGAGTCCCCTCTACGGGCGTGTTTTGGATTGGATTTTAAGATTTTCGACCATATTTATCTTCCCTTTTTGTCCGGCCCATAACTCTGCCTAGAAAAGCCCTACATGCCCCAAACTTGGTCTGGTCTGCTCATCAGTCCCCTCTACGGGCGTGTTTTGGATTGGATTTGTCTTCCCTTTTTGTCCGGCCCATAACTCTGCCTAGAAAGGCCCTACATGCCCCAAACTTGGTCTGGTCTGCTCATCAGAGTCCCCTCTACGGGCGTGTTTTGGATTGGATTTGTCTTCCCTTTTTGTCCGGCCCATAACTCTGCCTAGAAAGGCCCTACATGCCCCAAACTTGGTCTGGTTTGCTCATCAGAGTCCCCTCTACGGGCGTGTTTTGGATTGGATTTTAAGATTTTCGACCATATTTCTCTTCCCTTTTTGTCCGGCCCATAACTCTGCCTAGAAAGGCCCTACATGCCCCACACTTGGTCTGGTCTGCTCATCAGAGTCCCCTCTACGGGCGTGTTTTGGATTGGATTTTAAGATTTTCGACCATATTTCTCTTCCCTTTTTGTCCGGCCCATAACTCTGCCTAGAAAGGCCCTACATGCCCCACACTTGGTCTGGTCTGCTCATCAGAGTCCCCTCTACGGGCGTGTTTTGGATTGGATTTTAAGATTTTCGACCATATTTCTCTTCCCTTTTTGTCTGGCCCATAACTCTGCCTAGAAAGGTCCTACATGCCCCAAACTTGGTCTGGTCTGCTCATCAGAGTCCCCTCTACGGGCGTGTTTTGGATTGGATTTTGTTTTAAATTGACCATATTTCTCTTCCCTTTTTGTCCGGCCCATAACTCTGCCTAGAAAGGCCCTACATGCCCCAAACTAGGTCTGGTCTGCTCATCAGAGTCCCCTCTACGGGCGTGTTTTGGATTGGAGTTTAAGATTTTCGACCATATTTCTCTTCCCTTTTTGTCCGGCCCATAACTCTGCCTAGAAAGGCCCTACATGCCCCAAACTAGGTCTGGTCTGCTCATCAGAGTCCCCTCTACGGGCGTGTTTTGGATTGGATTTTAAGATTTTCGACCATATTTCTCTTCCCTTTTTGTCCGGCCCATAACTCTGCCTAGAAAGGCCCTACATGCCCCACACTTGGTCTGGTCTGCTCATCAGAGTCCCCTCTACGGGCGTGTTTTGGATTGGATTTTAAGATTTCCGACCATATTTGACTTCCCTTTTTGTCCGGCCCATAACTCTGCCTAGAAAGGGCCTACATGCCCCAAACTTGGTCTGGTCTGCTCATCAGAGTCCCCTCTACGGGCATGTTTTGGATTGGATTTTAAGATTTCCGACCATATTTGACTTCCCTTTTTGTCCGGCCCATAACTCTGCCTAGAAAGGCCCTACATGCCCCAAACTTGGTCTGGTCTGCTCATCAGTCCCCTCTACGGGCGTGTTTTGAAATGGATTTTAAGATTTTCGACCATATTTCTCTTCCCTTTTTGTCCGGCCCATAACTCTGCCTAGAAAGGCCCTACATGCCCCAAACTTGGTCTGGTCTGCTCATCAGTCCCCTCTACGGGCGTGTTTTGGATTGGATTTGTCTTCCCTTTTTGTCCGGACCATAACTCTGCCTAGAAAGGCCCTACATGCCCCAAACTTGGTCTGGTCTGCTCATCAGAGTCCCCTCTACGGGCGTGTTTTGGATTGGATTTTAAGATTTTCGACCATATTTATCTTCCCTTTTTGTCCGGCCCATAACTCTGCCTAGAAAAGCCCTACATGCCCCAAACTTGGTCTGGTCTGCTCATCAGTCCCCTCTACGGGCGTGTTTTGGATTGGATTTGTCTTCCCTTTTTGTCCGGCCCATAACTCTGCCTAGAAAGGCCCTACATGCCCCAAACTTGGTCTGGTCTGCTCATCAGAGTCCCCTCTACGGGCGTGTTTTGGATTGGATTTGTCTTCCCTTTTTGTCCGGCCCATAACTCTGCCTAGAAAGGCCCTACATGCCCCAAACTTGGTCTGGTTTGCTCATCAGAGTCCCCTCTACGGGCGTGTTTTGGATTGGATTTGTCTTCCCTTTTTGTCCGGCCCATAACTCTGCCTAGAAAGGCCCTACATGCCCCAAACTTGGTCTGGTCTGCTCATCAGAGTCCCCTCTACGGGCGTGTTTTGGATTGGATTTGTCTTCCCTTTTTGTCCGGCCCATAACTCTGCCTAGAAAGGTCCTACATGCCCCAAACTTGGTCTGGTCTGCTCATCAGAGTCCCCTCTACGGGCGTGTTTTGGATTGGATTTTGTTTTAAATTGACCATATTTCTCTTCCCTTTTTGTCCGGCCCATAACTCTGCCTAGAAAGGCCCTACATGCCCCAAACTAGGTCTGGTCTGCTCATCAGAGTCCCCTCTACGGGCGTGTTTTGGATTGGAGTTTAAGATTTTCGACCATATTTCTCTTCCCTTTTTGTCCGGCCCATAACTCTGCCTAGAAAGGCCCTACATGCCCCAAACTAGGTCTGGTCTGCTCATCAGAGTCCCCTCTACGGGCGTGTTTTGGATTGGATTTTAAGATTTTCGACCATATTTCTCTTCCCTTTTTGTCCGGCCCATAACTCTGCCTAGAAAGGCCCTACATGCCCCACACTTGGTCTGGTCTGCTCATCAGAGTCCCCTCTACGGGCGTGTTTTGGATTGGATTTTAAGATTTTCGACCATATTTCTCTTCCCTTTTTGTCTGGCCCATAACTCTGCCTAGAAAGGCCCTACATGCCCCAAACTTGGTCTGGTCTGCTCATCAGAGTCCCCTCTAGGGACGTGTTTTGGATTGGATTTTAAGATTTTCGACCATATTTCTCTTCCCTTTTTGTCCGGCCCATAACTCTGCCTAGAAAGGCCCTACATGCCCCAAACTTGGTCTGGTCTGCTCATCAGAGTCCCCTCTACGGGCGTGTTTTGGATTGGATTTTGTTTTAAATTGACCATATTTGTCTTCCCTTTTTGTCCGGCCCATAACTCTGCCTAGAAAGGCCCTACATGCCCCAAACTAGGTCTGGTCTGCTCATCAGAGTCCCCTCTACGGGCGTGTTTTGGATTGGAGTTTAAGATTTTCGACCATATTTCTCTTCCCTTTTTGTCCGGCCCATAACTCTGCCTAGAAAGGCCCTACATGCCCCAAACTAGGTCTGGTCTGCTCATCAGAGTCCCCTCTACGGGCGTGTTTTGGATTGGATTTTAAGATTTTCGACCATATTTCTCTTCCCTTTTTGTCCGGCCCATAACTCTGCCTAGAAAGGCCCTACATGCCCCAAACTTGGTCTGGTTTGCTCATCAGAGTCCCCTCTACGGGCGTGTTTTGGATTGGATTTTAAGATTTTCGACCATATTTCTCTTCCCTTTTTGTCCGGCCCATAACTCTGCCTAGAAAGGCCCTACATGCCCCACACTTGGTCTGGTCTGCTCATCAGAGTCCCCTCTAAGGGGGTGTTTTGGATTGGATTTGTCTTCCCTTTTTGTCCGGCCCATAACTCTGCCTAGAAAGGCCCTACATGCCCCAAACTTGGTCTGGTCTGCTCATCAGAGTCCCCTCTACGGGCGTGTTTTGGATTGGATTTTAAGATTTTCGACCATATTTGTCTTCCCTTTTTGTCCGGCCCATAACTCTGCCTAGAAAGGCCCTACATGCCCCAAACTTGGTCTGGTCTGCTCATCAGAGTCCCCTCTACGGGCGTGTTTTGAAATGGATTTTAAGATTTTCGACCATATTTCTCTTCCCTTTTTGTCCGGCCCATAACTCTGCCTAGAAAGGCCCTACATGCCCCAAACTTGGTCTGGTCTGCTCATCAGAGTCCCCTCTACGGGCGTGTTTTGGATTGGATTTTGTTTTAAATTGACCATATTTGACTTCCCTTTTTGTCCGGCCCATAACTCTGCCTAGAAAGGCCCTACATGCCCCAAACTTGGTCTGGTCTGCTCATCAGAGTCCCCTCTACGGGCGTGTTTTGGATTGGATTTTAAGATTTTCGACCATATTTCTCTTCCCTTTTTGTCCGGCCCATAACTCTGCCTAGAAAGGCCCTACATGCCCCAAACTAGGTCTGGTCTGCTCATCAGAGTCCCCTCTACGGGCATGTTTTGGATTGGATTTTGTTTTAAATTGACCATATTTGTCTTCCCTTTTTGTCCGGCCCATAACTCTGCCTAGAAAGGCCCTAAATGCCCCAAACTAGGTCTGGTCTGCTCATCAGAGTCCCCTCTACGGGCGTGTTTTGGATTGGATTTTAAGATTTTCGACCATATTTGTCTTCCCTTTTTGTCCGGCCCATAACTCTGCCTAGAAAGGCCCTAAATGCCCCAAACTAGGTCTGGTCTGCTCATCAGAGTCCCCTCTACGGGCGTGTTTTGGATTGGATTTTAAGATTTTCTACCATATTTCTCTTCCCTTTTTGTCCGGCCCATAACTCTGCCTAGAAAGGCCCTACATGCCCCAAACTTGGTCTGGTCTGCTCATCAGAGTCCCCTCTACGGACGTGTTTTGGATTGGATTTTAAGATTTTCGACCATATTTCTCTTCCCTTTTTGTCCGGCCCATAACTCTGCCTAGAAAGGCCCTACATGCCCCAAACTTGGTCTGGTCTGCTCATCAGAGTCCCCTCTACGGGCGTGGTTTGGATTGGATTTTAAGATTTTCGACCATATTTTTCTTCCCTTTCTGTCCGGCCCATAACTCTGCCTAGAAAGGCCCTACATGCCCCAAACTAGGTCTGGTCTGCTCATCAGAGTCCCCTCTACGGGCGTGTTTTGGATTGGATTTTAAGATTTTCGACCATATTTGACTTCCCTTTATGTCCGGCCCATAACTCTGCCTAGAAAGGCCCTACATGCCCCAAACTTGGTCTGGTCTGCTCATCAGAGTCCCCTCTACGGGCGTGTTTTGGATTGGATTTTAAGATTTTCGACCATATTTCTCTTCCCTTTCTGTCCGGCCCATAACTCTGCCTAGAAAGGCCCTACATGCCCCAAACTAGGTCTGGTCTGCTCATCAGAGTCCCCTCTACGGGCGTGTTTTGGATTGGATTTTAAGATTTTCGACCATATTTGACTTCCCTTTATGTCCGGCCCATAACTCTGCCTAGAAAGGCCCTACATGCCCCAAACTTGGTCTGGTCTGCTCATCAGAGTCCCCTCTACGGGCGTGTTTTGGATTGGATTTTGTTTTAAATTGACCATATTTGACTTCCCTTTTTGTCCGGCCCATAACTCTGCCTAGAAAGGGCCTACATGCCCCAAACTTGGTCTGGTCTGCTCATCAGAGTCCCCTCTACGGGCGTGTTTTGGATTGGATTTTAAGATTTTCGACCATATTTCTCTTCCCTTTTTGTCTGGCCCATAACTCTGCCTAGAAAGGCCCTACATGCCCCAAACTAGGTCTGGTCTGCTCATCAGAGTCCCCTCTACGGGCGTGTTTTGGATTGGATTTTAAGATTTTCGACCATATTTCTCTTCCCTTTTTGTCCGGCCCATAACTCTGCCTAGAAAGGCCCTACATGCCCCAAACTAGGTCTGGTCTGCTCATCAGAGTCCCCTCTACGGGCATGTTTTGGATTGGATTTTGTTTTAAATTGACCATATTTGTCTTCCCTTTTTGTCCGGCCCATAACTCTGCCTAGAAAGGCCCTACATGCCCCAAACTAGGTCTGGTCTGCTCATCAGAGTCCCCTCTACGGGAGTGTTTTGGATTGGATTTAAAGATTTTTGACCATATTTGACTTCCCTTTTTGTCCGGCCCATAACTCTGCCTAGAAAGGCCCTACATGCCCCAAACTTGGTCTGGTCTGCTCATCAGAGTCCCCTCTACGGGCGTACTTTGGATTGGATTTCAAGATTTTTGACCATATTTGTCTTCCCTTTTTGTCCGGCCCATAACTCTGCCTAGAAAGCCCCTACATGCCCCAAACTTGGTCTGGTCTGCTCATCAGAGTCCCCTCTACGGGAGTGTTTTGGATTGGATTTCAAGATTTTTGACCATATTTTTCTTCCCTTTTTGTCCGGCCCATAACTCTGCCTAGAAAGGCCCTAAATGCCCCAAAATTGGTCTGGTCTGCTCATCAGAGTCCCCTCTACGGGAGTGTTTTGGATTGGATTTCAAGATTTTTGACCATATTTGTCTTCCCTTTTTGTCCGGCCCATAACTCTGCCTAGAAAGGGCCTACATGCCCCAAACTTGGTCTGGTCTGCTCATCAGAGTCCCCTCTACGGGCGTGTTTTGGATTGGATTTTAAAAATTTGACCATATTTTTCTTCCCTTTTTGTCCGGCCCATAACTCTGCCTAGAAAGGCCCTACATGCCCCAAACTTGGTCTGGTCTGCTCATCAGAGTCCCCTCTACGGGCGTGTTTTGGATTGGATTTTAAGATTTTCGACCATATTTCTCTTCCCTTTCTGTCCGGCCCATAACTCTGCCTAGAAAGGCCCTACATGCCCCAAACTAGGTCTGGTCTGCTCATCAGAGTCCCCTCTACGGGCGTGTTTTGGATTGGATTTTAAGATTTTCGACCATATTTGACTTCCCTTTATGTCCGGCCCATAACTCTGCCTAGAAAGGCCCTACATGCCCCAAACTTGGTCTGGTCTGCTCATCAGAGTCCCCTCTACGGGCGTGTTTTGGATTGGATTTTGTTTTAAATTGACCATATTTGACTTCCCTTTTTGTCCGGCCCATAACTCTGCCTAGAAAGGGCCTACATGCCCCAAACTTGGTCTGGTCTGCTCATCAGAGTCCCCTCTACGGGCGTGTTTTGGATTGGATTTTAAGATTTTCGACCATATTTCTCTTCCCTTTTTGTCTGGCCCATAACTCTGCCTAGAAAGGCCCTACATGCCCCAAACTAGGTCTGGTCTGCTCATCAGAGTCCCCTCTACGGGCATGTTTTGGATTGGATTTTGTTTTAAATTGACCATATTTGTCTTCCCTTTTTGTCCGGCCCATAACTCTGCCTAGAAAGGCCCTACATGCCCCAAACTAGGTCTGGTCTGCTCATCAGAGTCCCCTCTACGGGCGTGTTTTGGATTGGATTTTAAGATTTTCGACCATATTTGACTTCCCTTTATGTCTGGCCCATAACTCTGCCTAGAAAGGCCCTACATGCCCCAAACTAGGTCTGGTCTGCTCATCAGAGTCCCCTCTACGGGCATGTTTTGGATTGGATTTTGTTTTAAATTGACCATATTTGTCTTCCCTTTTTGTCCGGCCCATAACTCTGCCTAGAAAGGCCCTACATGCCCCAAACTAGGTCTGGTCTGCTCATCAGAGTCCCCTCTACGGGCGTGTTTTGGATTGGATTTTAAGATTTTCGACCATATTTGACTTCCCTTTATGTCCGGCCCATAACTCTGCCTAGAAAGGCCCTACATGCCCCAAACTTGGTCTGGTCTGCTCATCAGAGTCCCCTCTACGGGCGTGTTTTGGATTGGATTTTAAGATTTTCGACCATATTTCTCTTCCCTTTCTGTCCGGCCCATAACTCTGCCTAGAAAGGCCCTACATGCCCCAAACTAGGTCTGGTCTGCTCATCAGAGTCCCCTCTACGGGCGTGTTTTGGATTGGATTTTAAGATTTTCGACCATATTTGACTTCCCTTTATGTCCGGCCCATAACTCTGCCTAGAAAGGCCCTACATGCCCCAAACTTGGTCTGGTCTGCTCATCAGAGTCCCCTCTACGGGCGTGTTTTGGATTGGATTTTTAAAAATTTGACCATATTTTTCTTCCCTTTTTGTCCGGCCCATAACTCTGCCTAGAAAGGGCCTACATGCCCCAAACTTGGTCTGGTCTGCTCATCAGAGTCCCCTCTACGGGCGTGTTTTGGATTGGATTTTAAGATTTTCGACCATATTTCTCTTCCCTTTCTGTCCGGCCCATAACTCTGCCTACAAAGGGCCTACATGCCCCAAACTTGGTCTGGTCTGCTCATCAGAGTCCCCTCTACGGGCGTGTTTTGGATTGGATTTTAAGATTTTCGACCATATTTGACTTCCCTTTTTGTCCGGCCCATAACTCTGCCTAGAAAGGCCCTACATGCCCCAAACTAGGTCTGGTCTGCTCATCAGAGTCCCCTCTACGGGAGTGTTTTGGATTGGATTTCAAGATTTTTGACCATATTTGACTTCCCTTTTTGTCCGGCCCATAACTCTGCCTAGAAAGGCCCTACATGCCCCAAACTTGGTCTGGTCTGCTCATCAGAGTCCCCTCTACGGGCATGTTTTGGATTGGATTTTGTTTTAAATTGACCATATTTGTCTTCCCTTTTTGTCCGGCCCATAACTCTGCCTAGAAAGGCCCTACATGCCCCAAACTAGGTCTGGTCTGCTCATCAGAGTCCCCTCTACGGGCGTGTTTTGGATTGGATTTTAAGATTTTCGACCATATTTGACTTCCCTTTATGTCTGGCCCATAACTCTGCCTAGAAAGGCCCTACATGCCCCAAACTAGGTCTGGTCTGCTCATCAGAGTCCCCTCTACGGGCATGTTTTGGATTGGATTTTGTTTTAAATTGACCATATTTGTCTTCCCTTTTTGTCCGGCCCATAACTCTGCCTAGAAAGGCCCTACATGCCCCAAACTAGGTCTGGTCTGCTCATCAGAGTCCCCTCTACGGGCGTGTTTTGGATTGGATTTTAAGATTTTCGACCATATTTGACTTCCCTTTATGTCCGGCCCATAACTCTGCCTAGAAAGGCCCTACATGCCCCAAACTTGGTCTGGTCTGCTCATCAGAGTCCCCTCTACGGGCGTGTTTTGGATTGGATTTTGTTTTAAATTGACCATATTTGACTTCCCTTTTTGTCCGGCCCATAACTCTGCCTAGAAAGGGCCTACATGCCCCAAACTTGGTCTGGTCTGCTCATCAGAGTCCCCTCTACGGGCGTGTTTTGGATTGGATTTTAAGATTTTCGACCATATTTCTCTTCCCTTTTTGTCTGGCCCATAACTCTGCCTAGAAAGGCCCTACATGCCCCAAACTAGGTCTGGTCTGCTCATCAGAGTCCCCTCTACGGGCGTGTTTTGGATTGGATTTTAAGATTTTCGACCATATTTCTCTTCCCTTTTTGTCCGGCCCATAACTCTGCCTAGAAAGGCCCTACATGCCCCAAACTAGGTCTGGTCTGCTCATCAGAGTCCCCTCTACGGGCATGTTTTGGATTGGATTTTGTTTTAAATTGACCATATTTGTCTTCCCTTTTTGTCCGGCCCATAACTCTGCCTAGAAAGGCCCTACATGCCCCAAACTAGGTCTGGTCTGCTCATCAGAGTCCCCTCTACGGGAGTGTTTTGGATTGGATTTCAAGATTTTTGACCATATTTGACTTCCCTTTTTGTCCGGCCCATAACTCTGCCTAGAAAGGCCCTACATGCCCCAAACTTGGTCTGGTCTGCTCATCAGAGTCCCCTCTACGGGCGTACTTTGGATTGGATTTCAAGATTTTTGACCATATTTGTCTTCCCTTTTTGTCCGGCCCATAACTCTGCCTAGAAAGGCCCTACATGCCCCAAACTTGGTCTGGTCTGCTCATCAGAGTCCCCTCTACGGGCGTACTTTGGATTTGATTTCAAGATTTTTGACCATATTTGTCTTCCCTTTTTGTCCGGCCCATAACTCTGCCTAGAAAGCCCCTACATGCCCCAAACTTGGTCTGGTCTGCTCATCAGAGTCCCCTCTACGGGAGTGTTTTGGATTGGATTTCAAGATTTTTGACCATATTTGTCTTCCCTTTTTGTCCGGCCCATAACTCTGCCTAGAAAGGCCCTAAATGCCCCAAAATTGGTCTGGTCTGCTCATCAGAGTCCCCTCTACGGGAGTGTTTTGGATTGGATTTCAAGATTTTTGACCATATTTGTCTTCCCTTTTTGTCCGGCCCATAACTCTGCCTAGAAAGGGCCTACATGCCCCAAACTTGGTCTGGTCTGCTCATCAGAGTCCCCTCTACGGGCGTGTTTTGGATTGGATTTCAAGATTTTTGACCATATTTGTCTTCCCTTTTTGTCCGGCCCATAACTCTGCCTAGAAAGGCCCTAAATGCCCCAAAATTGGTCTGGTCTGCTCATCAGAGTCCCCTCTACGGGCGTACTTTGGATTGGATTTCAAGATTTTTGACCCTATTTGTCTTCCCTTTTTGTCCGGCCCATAACTCTGCCTAGAAAGCCCCTACATGCCCCAAACTTGGTCTGGTCTGCTCATCAGAGTCCCCTCTACGGGCGTGTTTTGGATTGGATTTTAAGATTTTCGACCATATTTGACTTCCCTTTATGTCTGGCCCATAACTCTGCCTAGAAAGGCCCTACATGCCCCAAACTAGGTCTGGTCTGCTCATCAGAGTCCCCTCTACGGGCATGTTTTGGATTGGATTTTGTTTTAAATTGACCATATTTGTCTTCCCTTTTTGTCCGGCCCATAACTCTGCCTAGAAAGGCCCTACATGCCCCAAACTAGGTCTGGTCTGCTCATCAGAGTCCCCTCTACGGGCGTGTTTTGGATTGGATTTTAAGATTTTCGACCATATTTGACTTCCCTTTATGTCCGGCCCATAACTCTGCCTAGAAAGGCCCTACATGCCCCAAACTAGGTCTGGTCTGCTCATCAGAGTCCCCTCTACGGGCGTGTTTTGGATTGGATTTTAAGATTTTCGACCATATTTCTCTTCCCTTTTTGTCCGGCCCATAACTCTGCCTAGAAAGGCCCTACATGCCCCAAACTAGGTCTGGTCTGCTCATCAGAGTCCCCTCTACGGGCGTGTTTTGGATTGGATTTTAAGATTTTCGACCATATTTGACTTCCCTTTATGTCCGGCCCATAACTCTGCCTAGAAAGGCCCTACATGCCCCAAACTTGGTCTGGTCTGCTCATCAGAGTCCCCTCTACGGGCGTGTTTTGGATTGGATTTTTAAAAATTTGACCATATTTTTCTTCCCTTTTTGTCCGGCCCATAACTCTGCCTAGAAAGGGCCTACATGCCCCAAACTTGGTCTGGTCTGCTCATCAGAGTCCCCTCTACGGGCGTGTTTTGGATTGGATTTTAAGATTTTCGACCATATTTCTCTTCCCTTTCTGTCCGGCCCATAACTCTGCCTACAAAGGGCCTACATGCCCCAAACTTGGTCTGGTCTGCTCATCAGAGTCCCCTCTACGGGCGTGTTTTGGATTGGATTTTAAGATTTTCGACCATATTTGACTTCCCTTTTTGTCCGGCCCATAACTCTGCCTAGAAAGGCCCTACATGCCCCAAACTAGGTCTGGTCTGCTCATCAGAGTCCCCTCTACGGGAGTGTTTTGGATTGGATTTCAAGATTTTTGACCATATTTGACTTCCCTTTTTGTCCGGCCCATAACTCTGCCTAGAAAGGCCCTACATGCCCCAAACTTGGTCTGGTCTGCTCATCAGAGTCCCCTCTACGGGCATGTTTTGGATTGGATTTTGTTTTAAATTGACCATATTTGTCTTCCCTTTTTGTCCGGCCCATAACTCTGCCTAGAAAGGCCCTACATGCCCCAAACTAGGTCTGGTCTGCTCATCAGAGTCCCCTCTACGGGCGTGTTTTGGATTGGATTTTAAGATTTTCGACCATATTTGACTTCCCTTTATGTCTGGCCCATAACTCTGCCTAGAAAGGCCCTACATGCCCCAAACTAGGTCTGGTCTGCTCATCAGAGTCCCCTCTACGGGCATGTTTTGGATTGGATTTTGTTTTAAATTGACCATATTTGTCTTCCCTTTTTGTCCGGCCCATAACTCTGCCTAGAAAGGCCCTACATGCCCCAAACTAGGTCTGGTCTGCTCATCAGAGTCCCCTCTACGGGCGTGTTTTGGATTGGATTTTAAGATTTTCGACCATATTTGACTTCCCTTTATGTCCGGCCCATAACTCTGCCTAGAAAGGCCCTACATGCCCCAAACTTGGTCTGGTCTGCTCATCAGAGTCCCCTCTACGGGCGTGTTTTGGATTGGATTTTGTTTTAAATTGACCATATTTGACTTCCCTTTTTGTCCGGCCCATAACTCTGCCTAGAAAGGGCCTACATGCCCCAAACTTGGTCTGGTCTGCTCATCAGAGTCCCCTCTACGGGCGTGTTTTGGATTGGATTTTAAGATTTTCGACCATATTTCTCTTCCCTTTTTGTCTGGCCCATAACTCTGCCTAGAAAGGCCCTACATGCCCCAAACTAGGTCTGGTCTGCTCATCAGAGTCCCCTCTACGGGCGTGTTTTGGATTGGATTTTAAGATTTTCGACCATATTTCTCTTCCCTTTTTGTCCGGCCCATAACTCTGCCTAGAAAGGCCCTACATGCCCCAAACTAGGTCTGGTCTGCTCATCAGAGTCCCCTCTACGGGCATGTTTTGGATTGGATTTTGTTTTAAATTGACCATATTTGTCTTCCCTTTTTGTCCGGCCCATAACTCTGCCTAGAAAGGCCCTACATGCCCCAAACTAGGTCTGGTCTGCTCATCAGAGTCCCCTCTACGGGAGTGTTTTGGATTGGATTTCAAGATTTTTGACCATATTTGACTTCCCTTTTTGTCCGGCCCATAACTCTGCCTAGAAAGGCCCTACATGCCCCAAACTTGGTCTGGTCTGCTCATCAGAGTCCCCTCTACGGGCGTACTTTGGATTGGATTTCAAGATTTTTGACCATATTTGTCTTCCCTTTTTGTCCGGCCCATAACTCTGCCTAGAAAGGCCCTACATGCCCCAAACTTGGTCTGGTCTGCTCATCAGAGTCCCCTCTACGGGCGTACTTTGGATTGGATTTCAAGATTTTTGACCATATTTGTCTTCCCTTTTTGTCCGGCCCATAACTCTGCCTAGAAAGCCCCTACATGCCCCAAACTTGGTCTGGTCTGCTCATCAGAGTCCCCTCTACGGGAGTGTTTTGGATTGGATTTCAAGATTTTTGACCATATTTGTCTTCCCTTTTTGTCCGGCCCATAACTCTGCCTAGAAAGGCCCTAAATGCCCCAAAATTGGTCTGGTCTGCTCATCAGAGTCCCCTCTACGGGAGTGTTTTGGATTGGATTTCAAGATTTTTGACCATATTTGTCTTCCCTTTTTGTCCGGCCCATAACTCTGCCTAGAAAGGGCCTACATGCCCCAAACTTGGTCTGGTCTGCTCATCAGAGTCCCCTCTACGGGCGTGTTTTGGATTGGATTTCAAGATTTTTGACCATATTTGTCTTCCCTTTTTGTCCGGCCCATAACTCTGCCTAGAAAGGCCCTAAATGCCCCAAAATTGGTCTGGTCTGCTCATCAGAGTCCCCTCTACGGGCGTACTTTGGATTGGATTTCAAGATTTTTGACCCTATTTGTCTTCCCTTTTTGTCCGGCCCATAACTCTGCCTAGAAAGCCCCTACATGCCCCAAACTTGGTCTGGTCTGCTCATCAGAGTCCCCTCTACGGGCGTGTTTTGGATTGGATTTTAAGATTTTCGACCATATTTGACTTCCCTTTATGTCTGGCCCATAACTCTGCCTAGAAAGGCCCTACATGCCCCAAACTAGGTCTGGTCTGCTCATCAGAGTCCCCTCTACGGGCATGTTTTGGATTGGATTTTGTTTTAAATTGACCATATTTGTCTTCCCTTTTTGTCCGGCCCATAACTCTGCCTAGAAAGGCCCTACATGCCCCAAACTAGGTCTGGTCTGCTCATCAGAGTCCCCTCTACGGGCGTGTTTTGGATTGGATTTTAAGATTTTCGACCATATTTGACTTCCCTTTATGTCCGGCCCATAACTCTGCCTAGAAAGGCCCTACATGCCCCAAACTAGGTCTGGTCTGCTCATCAGAGTCCCCTCTACGGGCGTGTTTTGGATTGGATTTTAAGATTTTCGACCATATTTCTCTTCCCTTTTTGTCCGGCCCATAACTCTGCCTAGAAAGGCCCTACATGCCCCAAACTAGGTCTGGTCTGCTCATCAGAGTCCCCTCTACGGGCATGTTTTGGATTGGATTTTGTTTTAAATTGACCATATTTGTCTTCCCTTTTTGTCCGGCCCATAACTCTGCCTAGAAAGGCCCTACATGCCCCAAACTAGGTCTGGTCTGCTCATCAGAGTCCCCTCTACGGGAGTGTTTTGGATTGGATTTCAAGATTTTTGACCATATTTGACTTCCCTTTTTGTCCGGCCCATAACTCTGCCTAGAAAGGCCCTACATGCCCCAAACTTGGTCTGGTCTGCTCATCAGAGTCCCCTCTACGGGCGTACTTTGGATTGGATTTCAAGATTTTTGACCATATTTGTCTTCCCTTTTTGTCCGGCCCATAACTCTGCCTAGAAAGGCCCTACATGCCCCAAACTTGGTCTGGTCTGCTCATCAGAGTCCCCTCTACGGGCGTACTTTGGATTGGATTTCAAGATTTTTGACCATATTTGTCTTCCCTTTTTGTCCGGCCCATAACTCTGCCTAGAAAGCCCCTACATGCCCCAAACTTGGTCTGGTCTGCTCATCAGAGTCCCCTCTACGGGAGTGTTTTGGATTGGATTTCAAGATTTTTGACCATATTTGTCTTCCCTTTTTGTCCGGCCCATAACTCTGCCTAGAAAGGCCCTAAATGCCCCAAAATTGGTCTGGTCTGCTCATCAGAGTCCCCTCTACGGGAGTGTTTTGGATTGGATTTCAAGATTTTTGACCATATTTGTCTTCCCTTTTTGTCCGGCCCATAACTCTGCCTAGAAAGGGCCTACATGCCCCAAACTTGGTCTGGTCTGCTCATCAGAGTCCCCTCTACGGGCGTGTTTTGGATTGGATTTCAAGATTTTTGACCATATTTGTCTTCCCTTTTTGTCCGGCCCATAACTCTGCCTAGAAAGGCCCTAAATGCCCCAAAATTGGTCTGGTCTGCTCATCAGAGTCCCCTCTACGGGCGTACTTTGGATTGGATTTCAAGATTTTTGACCCTATTTGTCTTCCCTTTTTGTCCGGCCCATAACTCTGCCTAGAAAGCCCCTACATGCCCCAAACTTGGTCTGGTCTGCTCATCAGAGTCCCCTGTACGGGCGTGTTTTGGATTGGATTTCAAGATTTTTGACCATATTTGTCTTCCCTTTTTGTCCGGCCCATAACTCTGCCTAGAAAGGCCCTAAATGCCCCAAAATTGGTCTGGTCTGCTCATCAGAGTCCCCTCTACGGGAGTGTTTTGGATTGGATTTCAAGATTTTTGACCATATTTGACTTCCCTTTTTGTCCGGCCCATAACTCTGCCTAGAAAGGCCCTACATGCCCCAAACTTGGTCTGGTCTGCTCATCAGAGTCCCCTCTACGGGCGTACTTTGGATTGGATTTCAAGATTTTTGACCATATTTGTCTTCCCTTTTTGTCCGGCCCATAACTCTGCCTAGAAAGGCCCTACATGCCCCAAACTTGGTCTGGTCTGCTCATCAGAGTCCCCTCTACGGGCGTACTTTGGATTGGATTTCAAGATTTTTGACCATATTTGTCTTCCCTTTTTGTCCGGCCCATAACTCTGCCTAGAAAGCCCCTACATGCCCCAAACTTGGTCTGGTCTGCTCATCAGAGTCCCCTCTACGGGAGTGTTTTGGATTGGATTTCAAGATTTTTGACCATATTTGTCTTCCCTTTTTGTCCGGCCCATAACTCTGCCTAGAAAGGCCCTACATGCCCCAAACTTGGTCTGGTCTGCTCATCAGAGTCCCCTCTACGGGCGTACTTTGGATTGGATTTCAAGATTTTTGACCATATTTGTCTTCCCTTTTTGTCCGGCCCATAACTCTGCCTAGAAAGCCCCTACATGCCCCAAACTTGGTCTGGTCTGCTCATCAGAGTCCCCTCTACGGGAGTGTTTTGGATTGGATTTCAAGATTTTTGACCATATTTGTCTTCCCTTTTTGTCCGGCCCATAACTCTGCCTAGAAAGGCCCTAAATGCCCCAAAATTGGTCTGGTCTGCTCATCAGAGTCCCCTCTACGGGAGTGTTTTGGATTGGATTTCAAGATTTTTGACCATATTTGTCTTCCCTTTTTGTCCGGCCCATAACTCTGCCTAGAAAGGGCCTACATGCCCCAAACTTGGTCTGGTCTGCTCATCAGAGTCCCCTCTACGGGCGTGTTTTGGATTGGATTTTTAAAAATTTGACCATATTTTTCTTCCCTTTTTGTCCGGCCCATAACTCTGCCTAGAAAGGGCCTACATGCCCCAAACTTGGTCTGGTCTGCTCATCAGAGTCCCCTCTACGGGCGTGTTTTGGATTGGATTTTAAGATTTTCGACCATATTTCTCTTCCCTTTCTGTCCGGCCCATAACTCTGCCTACAAAGGGCCTACATGCCCCAAACTTGGTCTGGTCTGCTCATCAGAGTCCCCTCTACGGGCGTGTTTTGGATTGGATTTTAAGATTTTCGACCATATTTGACTTCCCTTTTTGTCCGGCCCATAACTCTGCCTAGAAAGGCCCTACATGCCCCAAACTAGGTCTGGTCTGCTCATCAGAGTCCCCTCTACGGGCGTGTTTTGGATTGGATTTTGTTTTAAATTGACCATATTTGACTTCCCTTTTTGTCCGGCCCATAACTCTGCCTAGAAAGGCCCTACATGCCCCAAACTAGGTCTGGTCTGCTCATCAGAGTCCCCTCTACGGGCGTGTTTTGGATTGGATTTTAAGATTTTCGACCATATTTGACTTCCCTTTATGTCTGGCCCATAACTCTGCCTAGAAAGGCCCTACATGCCCCAAACTAGGTCTGGTCTGCTCATCAGAGTCCCCTCTACGGGCATGTTTTGGATTGGATTTTGTTTTAAATTGACCATATTTGTCTTCCCTTTTTGTCCGGCCCATAACTCTGCCTAGAAAGGCCCTACATGCCCCAAACTAGGTCTGGTCTGCTCATCAGAGTCCCCTCTACGGGCGTGTTTTGGATTGGATTTTAAGATTTTCGACCATATTTGACTTCCCTTTATGTCCGGCCCATAACTCTGCCTAGAAAGGCCCTACATGCCCCAAACTTGGTCTGGTCTGCTCATCAGAGTCCCCTCTACGGGCGTGTTTTGGATTGGATTTTGTTTTAAATTGACCATATTTGACTTCCCTTTTTGTCCGGCCCATAACTCTGCCTAGAAAGGGCCTACATGCCCCAAACTTGGTCTGGTCTGCTCATCAGAGTCCCCTCTACGGGCGTGTTTTGGATTGGATTTTAAGATTTTCGACCATATTTCTCTTCCCTTTTTGTCTGGCCCATAACTCTGCCTAGAAAGGCCCTACATGCCCCAAACTAGGTCTGGTCTGCTCATCAGAGTCCCCTCTACGGGCGTGTTTTGGATTGGATTTTAAGATTTTCGACCATATTTCTCTTCCCTTTTTGTCCGGCCCATAACTCTGCCTAGAAAGGCCCTACATGCCCCAAACTAGGTCTGGTCTGCTCATCAGAGTCCCCTCTACGGGCATGTTTTGGATTGGATTTTGTTTTAAATTGACCATATTTGTCTTCCCTTTTTGTCCGGCCCATAACTCTGCCTAGAAAGGCCCTACATGCCCCAAACTAGGTCTGGTCTGCTCATCAGAGTCCCCTCTACGGGAGTGTTTTGGATTGGATTTCAAGATTTTTGACCATATTTGACTTCCCTTTTTGTCCGGCCCATAACTCTGCCTAGAAAGGCCCTACATGCCCCAAACTTGGTCTGGTCTGCTCATCAGAGTCCCCTCTACGGGCGTACTTTGGATTGGATTTCAAGATTTTTGACCATATTTGTCTTCCCTTTTTGTCCGGCCCATAACTCTGCCTAGAAAGGCCCTACATGCCCCAAACTTGGTCTGGTCTGCTCATCAGAGTCCCCTCTACGGGCGTACTTTGGATTGGATTTCAAGATTTTTGACCATATTTGTCTTCCCTTTTTGTCCGGCCCATAACTCTGCCTAGAAAGCCCCTACATGCACCAAACTTGGTCTGGTCTGCTCATCAGAGTCCCCTCTACGGGAGTGTTTTGGATTGGATTTCAAGATTTTTGACCATATTTGTCTTCCCTTTTTGTCCGGCCCATAACTCTGCCTAGAAAGGCCCTAAATGCCCCAAAATTGGTCTGGTCTGCTCATCAGAGTCCCCTCTACGGGAGTGTTTTGGATTGGATTTCAAGATTTTTGACCATATTTGTCTTCCCTTTTTGTCCGGCCCATAACTCTGCCTAGAAAGGGCCTACATGCCCCAAACTTGGTCTGGTCTGCTCATCAGAGTCCCCTCTACGGGCGTGTTTTGGATTGGATTTCAAGATTTTTGACCATATTTGTCTTCCCTTTTTGTCCGGCCCATAACTCTGCCTAGAAAGGCCCTAAATGCCCCAAAATTGGTCTGGTCTGCTCATCAGAGTCCCCTCTACGGGCGTACTTTGGATTGGATTTCAAGATTTTTGACCCTATTTGTCTTCCCTTTTTGTCCGGCCCATAACTCTGCCTAGAAAGCCCCTACATGCCCCAAACTTGGTCTGGTCTGCTCATCAGAGTCCCCTCTACGGGCGTGTTTTGGATTGGATTTTAAGATTTTCGACCATATTTGACTTCCCTTTATGTCTGGCCCATAACTCTGCCTAGAAAGGCCCTACATGCCCCAAACTAGGTCTGGTCTGCTCATCAGAGTCCCCTCTACGGGCATGTTTTGGATTGGATTTTGTTTTAAATTGACCATATTTGTCTTCCCTTTTTGTCCGGCCCATAACTCTGCCTAGAAAGGCCCTACATGCCCCAAACTAGGTCTGGTCTGCTCATCAGAGTCCCCTCTACGGGCGTGTTTTGGATTGGATTTTAAGATTTTCGACCATATTTGACTTCCCTTTATGTCCGGCCCATAACTCTGCCTAGAAAGGCCCTACATGCCCCAAACTTGGTCTGGTCTGCTCATCAGAGTCCCCTCTACGGGCGTGTTTTGGATTGGATTTTAAGATTTTCGACCATATTTCTCTTCCCTTTTTGTCTGGCCCATAACTCTGCCTAGAAAGGCCCTACATGCCCCAAACTAGGTCTGGTCTGCTCATCAGAGTCCCCTCTACGGGCGTGTTTTGGATTGGATTTTAAGATTTTCGACCATATTTCTCTTCCCTTTTTGTCCGGCCCATAACTCTGCCTAGAAAGGCCCTACATGCCCCAAACTAGGTCTGGTCTGCTCATCAGAGTCCCCTCTACGGGCATGTTTTGGATTGGATTTTGTTTTAAATTGACCATATTTGTCTTCCCTTTTTGTCCGGCCCATAACTCTGCCTAGAAAGGCCCTACATGCCCCAAACTAGGTCTGGTCTGCTCATCAGAGTCCCCTCTACGGGAGTGTTTTGGATTGGATTTCAAGATTTTTGACCATATTTGACTTCCCTTTTTGTCCGGCCCATAACTCTGCCTAGAAAGGCCCTACATGCCCCAAACTTGGTCTGGTCTGCTCATCAGAGTCCCCTCTACGGGCGTACTTTGGATTGGATTTCAAGATTTTTGACCATATTTGTCTTCCCTTTTTGTCCGGCCCATAACTCTGCCTAGAAAGCCCCTACATGCCCCAAACTTGGTCTGGTCTGCTCATCAGAGTCCCCTCTACGGGCGTGTTTTGGATTGGATTTCAAGATTTTTGACCATATTTGTCTTCCCTTTTTGTCCGGCCCATAACTCTGCCTAGAAAGCCCCTACATGCCCCAAACTTGGTCTGGTCTGCTCATCAGAGTCCCCTGTACGGGCGTGTTTTGGATTGGATTTCAAGATTTTTGACCATATTTGACTTCCCTTTTTGTCCGGCCCATAACTCTGCCTAGAAAGGCCCTACATGCCCCAAACTTGGTCTGGTCTGCTCATCAGAGTCCCCTGTACGGGCGTGTTTTGGATTGGATTTCAAGATTTTTGACCATATTTGACTTCCCTTTTTGTCCGGCCCATAACTCTGCCTAGAAAGGCCCTACATGCCCCAAACTTGGTCTGGTCTGCTCATCAGAGTCCCCTCTACGGGCGTGTTTTGGATTGGATTTCAAGATTTTTGACCATATTTGTCTTCCCTTTTTGTCCGGCCCATAACTCTGCCTAGAAATGCCCTAAATGCCCCAAAATTGGTCTGGTCTGCTCATCAGAGTCCCCTCTACGGGAGTGTTTTGGATTGGATTTAAAGATTTTTGACCATATTTGACTTCCCTTTTTGTCCGGCCCATAACTCTGCCTAGAAAGGCCCTACATGCCCCAAACTTGGTCTGGTCTGCTCATCAGAGTCCCCTCTACGGGTGTGTTTTGGATTGGATTTCAAGATTTTTGACCATATTTGTCTTCCCTTTTTGTCCGGCCCATAACTCTGCCTAGAAAGGCCCTAAATGCCCCAAAATTGGTCTGGTCTGCTCATCAGAGTCCCCTCTACGGGAGTGTTTTGGATTGGATTTCAAGATTTTTGACCATATTTGACTTCCCTTTTTGTCCGGCCCATAACTCTGCCTAGAAAGGCCCTACATGCCCCAAACTTGGTCTGGTCTGCTCATCAGAGTCCCCTCTACGGGCGTACTTTGGATTGGATTTCAAGATTTTTGACCATATTTGTCTTCCCTTTTTGTCCGGCCCATAACTCTGCCTAGAAAGGCCCTACATGCCCCAAACTTGGTCTGGTCTGCTCATCAGAGTCCCCTCTACGGGCGTACTTTGGATTGGATTTCAAGATTTTTGACCATATTTGTCTTCCCTTTTTGTCCGGCCCATAACTCTGCCTAGAAAGCCCCTACATGCCCCAAACTTGGTCTGGTCTGCTCATCAGAGTCCCCTCTACGGGAGTGTTTTGGATTGGATTTCAAGATTTTTGACCATATTTGTCTTCCCTTTTTGTCCGGCCCATAACTCTGCCTAGAAAGGCCCTACATGCCCCAAACTTGGTCTGGTCTGCTCATCAGAGTCCCCTCTACGGGCGTACTTTGGATTGGATTTCAAGATTTTTGACCATATTTGTCTTCCCTTTTTGTCCGGCCCATAACTCTGCCTAGAAAGCCCCTACATGCCCCAAACTTGGTCTGGTCTGCTCATCAGAGTCCCCTCTACGGGAGTGTTTTGGATTGGATTTCAAGATTTTTGACCATATTTGTCTTCCCTTTTTGTCCGGCCCATAACTCTGCCTAGAAAGGCCCTAAATGCCCCAAAATTGGTCTGGTCTGCTCATCAGAGTCCCCTCTACGGGAGTGTTTTGGATTGGATTTCAAGATTTTTGACCATATTTGTCTTCCCTTTTTGTCCGGCCCATAACTCTGCCTAGAAAGGGCCTACATGCCCCAAACTTGGTCTGGTCTGCTCATCAGAGTCCCCTCTACGGGCGTGTTTTGGATTGGATTTTTAAAAATTTGACCATATTTTTCTTCCCTTTTTGTCCGGCCCATAACTCTGCCTAGAAATGGCCTACATGCCCCAAACTTGGTCTGGTCTGCTCATCAGAGTCCCCTCTACGGGCGTGTTTTGGATTGGATTTTAAGATTTTCGACCATATTTCTCTTCCCTTTCTGTCCGGCCCATAACTCTGCCTACAAAGGGCCTACATGCCCCAAACTTGGTCTGGTCTGCTCATCAGAGTCCCCTCTACGGGCGTGTTTTGGATTGGATTTTAAGATTTTCGACCATATTTGACTTCCCTTTTTGTCCGGCCCATAACTCTGCCTAGAAAGGCCCTACATGCCCCAAACTAGGTCTGGTCTGCTCATCAGAGTCCCCTCTACGGGCGTGTTTTGGATTGGATTTTGTTTTAAATTGACCATATTTGACTTCCCTTTTTGTCCGGCCCATAACTCTGCCTAGAAAGGGCCTACATGCCCCAAACTTGGTCTGGTCTGCTCATCAGAGTCCCCTCTACGGGCGTGTTTTGGATTGGATTTTAAGATTTTCGACCATATTTCTCTTCCCTTTTTGTCTGGCCCATAACTCTGCCTAGAAAGGCCCTACATGCCCCAAACTAGGTCTGGTCTGCTCATCAGAGTCCCCTCTACGGGCGTGTTTTGGATTGGATTTTAAGATTTTCGACCATATTTCTCTTCCCTTTTTGTCCGGCCCATAACTCTGCCTAGAAAGGCCCTACATGCCCCAAACTAGGTCTGGTCTGCTCATCAGAGTCCCCTCTACGGGAGTGTTTTGGATTGGATTTAAAGATTTTTGACCATATTTGACTTCCCTTTTTGTCCGGCCCATAACTCTGCCTAGAAAGGGCCTACATGCCCCAAACTTGGTCTGGTCTGCTCATCAGAGTCCCCTCTACGGGCGTGTTTTGGATTGGATTTTAAAAATTTGACCATATTTTTCTTCCCTTTTTGTCCGGCCCATAACTCTGCCTAGAAAGGGCCTACATGCCCCAAACTTGGTCTGGTCTGCTCATCAGAGTCCCCTCTACGGGCGTGTTTTGGATTGGATTTTAAGATTTTCGACCATATTTCTCTTCCCTTTCTGTCCGGCCCATAACTCTGCCTAGAAAGGGCCTACATGCCCCAAACTTGGTCTGGTCTGCTCATCAGAGTCCCCTCTACGGGCGTGTTTTGGATGGGATTTTAAGATTTTCGACCATATTTGACTTCCCTTTTTGTCCGGCCCATAACTCTGCCTAGAAAGGCCCTAAATGCCCCAAAATTGGTCTGGTCTGCTCATCAGAGTCCCCTCTACGGGCGTACTTTGGATTGGATTTCAAGATTTTTGACCCTATTTGTCTTCCCTTTTTGTCCGGCCCATAACTCTGCCTAGAAAGCCCCTACATGCCCCAAACTTGGTCTGGTCTGCTCATCAGAGTCCCCTGTACGGGTGTGTTTTGGATTGGATTTCAAGATTTTTGACCATATTTGTCTTCCCTTTTTGTCCGGCCCATAACTCTGCCTAGAAAGGCCCTAAATGCCCCAAAATTGGTCTGGTCTGCTCATCAGAGTCCCCTCTACGGGAGTGTTTTGGATTGGATTTCAAGATTTTTGACCATATTTGACTTCCCTTTTTGTCCGGCCCATAACTCTGCCTAGAAAGGCCCTAAATGCCCCAAAATTGGTCTGGTCTGCTCATCAGAGTCCCCTCTACGGGAGTGTTTTGGATTGGATTTAAAGATTTTTGACCATATTTGACTTCCCTTTTTGTCCGGCCCATAACTCTGCCTAGAAAGGCCCTAAATGCCCCAAAATTGGTCTGGTCTGCTCATCAGAGTCCCCTCTACGGGAGTGTTTTGGATTGGATTTCAAGATTTTTGACCATATTTGACTTCCCTTTTTGTCCGGCCCATAACTCTGCCTAGAAAGGCCCTACATGCCCCAAACTTGGTCTGGTCTGCTCATCAGAGTCCCCTCTACGGGCGTACTTTGGATTGGATTTCAAGATTTTTGACCATATTTGTCTTCCCTTTTTGTCCGGCCCATAACTCTGCCTAGAAAGGCCCTACATGCCCCAAACTTGGTCTGGTCTGCTCATCAGAGTCCCCTCTACGGGCGTGTTTTGGATTGGATTTTAAGATTTTCGACCATATTTGACTTCCCTTTTTGTCCGGCCCATAACTCTGCCTAGAAAGGCCCTAAATGCCCCAAAATTGGTCTGGTCTGCTCATCAGAGTCCCCTCTACGGGCGTACTTTGGATTGGATTTCAAGATTTTTGACCCTATTTGTCTTCCCTTTTTGTCCGGCCCATAACTCTGCCTAGAAAGCCCCTACATGCCCCAAACTTGGTCTGGTCTGCTCATCAGAGTCCCCTGTACGGGTGTGTTTTGGATTGGATTTCAAGATTTTTGACCATATTTGTCTTCCCTTTTTGTCCGGCCCATAACTCTGCCTAGAAAGGCCCTAAATGCCCCAAAATTGGTCTGGTCTGCTCATCAGAGTCCCCTCTACGGGAGTGTTTTGGATTGGATTTCAAGATTTTTGACCATATTTGACTTCCCTTTTTGTCCGGCCCATAACTCTGCCTAGAAAGGCCCTAAATGCCCCAAAATTGGTCTGGTCTGCTCATCAGAGTCCCCTCTACGGGAGTGTTTTGGATTGGATTTAAAGATTTTTGACCATATTTGACTTCCCTTTTTGTCCGGCCCATAACTCTGCCTAGAAAGGCCCTAAATGCCCCAAAATTGGTCTGGTCTGCTCATCAGAGTCCCCTCTACGGGAGTGTTTTGGATTGGATTTCAAGATTTTTGACCATATTTGACTTCCCTTTTTGTCCGGCCCATAACTCTGCCTAGAAAGGCCCTACATGCCCCAAACTTGGTCTGGTCTGCTCATCAGAGTCCCCTCTACGGGCGTACTTTGGATTGGATTTCAAGATTTTTGACCATATTTGTCTTCCCTTTTTGTCCGGCCCATAACTCTGCCTAGAAAGCCCCTACATGCCCCAAACTTGGTCTGGTCTGCTCATCAGAGTCCCCTCTACGGGAGTGTTTTGGATTGGATTTCAAGATTTTTGACCATATTTGTCTTCCCTTTTTGTCCGGCCCATAACTCTGCCTAGAAAGGCCCTACATGCCCCAAACTTGGTCTGGTCTGCTCATCAGAGTCCCCTCTACGGGCGTGTTTTGGATTGGATTTCAAGATTTTTGACCATATTTGTCTTCCCTTTTTGTCCGGCCCATAACTCTGCCTAGAAAGGCCCTAAATGCCCCAAAATTGGTCTGGTCTGCTCATCAGAGTCCCCTCTACGGGAGTGTTTTGGATTGGATTTCAAGATTTTTGACCATATTTGACTTCCCTTTTTGTCCGGCCCATAACTCTGCCTAGAAAGGCCCTAAATGCCCCAAAATTGGTCTGGTCTGCTCATCAGAGTCCCCTCTACGGGCGTGTTTTGGATTGGATTTCAAGATTTTTGACCATATTTGTCTTCCCTTTTTGTCCGGCCCATAACTCTGCCTAGAAAGGCCCTAAATGCCCCAAAATTGGTCTGGTCTGCTCATCAGAGTCCCCTCTACGTGAGTGTTTTGGATTGGATTTCAAGATTTTTGACCATATTTGTCTTCCCTTTTTGTCCGGCCCATAACTCTGCCTAGAAAGCCCCTACATGCCCCAAACTTGGTCTGGTCTGCTCATCAGAGTCCCCTGTACGGGCGTGTTTTGGATTGGATTTCAAGATTTTTGACCATATTTGACTTCCCTTTTTGTCCGGCCCATAACTCTGCCTAGAAAGCCCCTACATGCCCCAAACTTGGTCTGGTCTGCTCATCAGAGTCCCCTCTACGGGGGTGTTTTGGATTGGATTTTAAGATTTTTTACCATATTTGTCTTCCCTTTTTGTCCGGCCCATAACTCTGCCTAGAAAGCCCCTACATGCCCCAAACTTGGTCTGGTCTGCTCATCAGAGTCCCCTGTACGGGCGTGTTTTGGATTGGATTTCAAGATTTTTGACCATATTTGTCTTCCCTTTTTGTCCGGCCCATAACTCTGCCTAGAAAGGCCCTAAATGCCCCAAAATTGGTCTGGTCTGCTCATCAGAGTCCCCTCTACGGGCGTGTTTTGGATTGGATTTTAAGATTTTCGACCATATTTGTCTTCCCTTTTTGTCCGGCCCATAACTCTGCCTAGAAAGGCCCTAAATGCCCCAAACTTGGTCTGGTCTGCTCATCAGAGTCCCCTCTACGGGCGTGTTTTGGATTGGATTTTAAGATTTTCGACCATATTTGTCTTCCCTTTTTGTCCGGCCCATAACTCTGCCTAGAAAGGCCCTACATGCCCCAAACTTGGTCTGGTCTGCTCATCAGAGTCCCCTCTACGGGAGTGTTTTGGACAGGATTTTGATATTTTTTACCATATTTTTTAAATGCACCCCCCTTTATTGTCTGTTCTGTATATCCCAGCATCAAATGATTCTTACTGTACACTGAGGGCACTTGTATGAGTGACCACAGTAAGTTTCAGGTATGTGACACTTTCCTAGTCAGAGTTAGCAGGGGGTGCATTTCATGGCAAGAAGGAATACAACAAGCCTGTCATGAAATGCACCAAACTTGGTCTGGTCTGCTCATCAGAGTCCCCTCTACGGACGTGTTTTGGATTGGATTTTAAGATTTTCGACCATATTTCTCTTCCCTTTTTGTCCGGCCCATAACTCTGCCTAGAAAGGCCCTACATGCCCCAAACTTGGTCTGGTCTGCTCATCAGAGTCCCCTCTACAGGCGTGTTTTGGATTGGATTTTGTTTTAAATTGACCATATTTGTCTTCCCTTTTTTTCCGGCCCATAACTCTGCCTAGAATGGCCCTACATGCCCCAAACTTGGTCTGGTCTGCTCATCAGAGTCCTCTCTACGGGCGTGTTTTGGATTGGATTTTAAGATTTTTGACCATATTTGTCTTCCCTTTTTGTCCGGCCCATAACTCTGCCTAGAAAGGCCCTACATGCCCCAAACTTGGTCTGGTCTGCTCATCAGAGTCCCCTCTACGGACATGTTTTGGATTGGATTTTAAGATTTTCGACCATATTTCTCTTCCCTTTTTGTCCGGCCCATAACTCTGCCTAGAAAGGCCCTACATGCCCCAAACTTGGTCTGGTCTGCTCATCAGAGTCCCCTCTACAGGCGTGTTTTGGATTGGATTTTGTTTTAAATTGACCATATTTGTCTTCCCTTTTTTTCCGGCCCATAACTCTGCCTAGAATGGCCCTACATGCCCCAAACTTGGTCTGGTCTGCTCATCAGAGTCCTCTCTACGGGCGTGTTTTGGATTGGATTTTAAGATTTTTGACCATATTTGTCTTCCCTTTTTGTCCGGCCCATAACTCTGCCTACAAAGGCCCTACATGCCCCAAACTTGGTCTGGTCTGCTCATCAGAGTCCCCTCTACAGGCGTGTTTTGGATTGGATTTTAAGATTTTTGACCATATTTGTCTTCCCTTTTTGTCCAGCCCATAACTCTGCCTAGAAAGGCCCTACATGCCCCAAACTTGGTCTGGTCTGCTCATCAGAGTCCCCTCTACGGGCGTGTTTTGGATTGGATTTTGTTTTAAATTGACCATATTTGTCTTCCCTTTTCGTCCGGCCCATAACTCTGCCTAGAATGGCCCTACATGCCCCAAACTTGGTCTGGTCTGCTCATCAGAGTCCCCTCTACGGGCGTGTTTTGGATTGGATTTTAAGATTTTCGACCATATTTGTCTTCCCTTTTTGTCCGTCCCATAACTCTGCCTAGAAAGGCCCTACATGCCCCAAACTTGGTCTGGTCTGCTCATCAGAGTCCCCTCTACAGGCGTGTTTTGGATTGGATTTTAAGATTTTTGACCATATTTGTCTTCCCTTTTTGTCCGGCCCATAACTCTGCCTAGAAAGGCCCTAAATGCCCCAAAATTGGTCTGGTCTGCTCATCAGAGTCCCCTCTACGGCAGTGTTTTGGATTGGATTTCAAGATTTTTGACCATATTTGACTTCCCTTTTTGTCCGGCCCATAACTCTGCCTAGAAAGGCCCTAAATGCCCCAAAATTGGTCTGGTCTGCTCATCAGAGTCCCCTCTACGGGAGTGTTTTGGATTGGATTTAAAGATTTTTGACCATATTTGACTTCCCTTTTTGTCCGGCCCATAACTCTGCCTAGAAAGGCCCTAAATGCCCCAAAATTGGTCTGGTCTGCTCATCAGAGTCCCCTCTACGGGAGTGTTTTGGATTGGATTTAAAGATTTTTGACCATATTTGACTTCCCTTTTTGTCCGGCCCATAACTCTGCCTAGAAAGGCCCTACATGCCCCAAACTTGGTCTGGTCTGCTCATCAGAGTCCCCTCTACGGGCGTACTTTGGATTGGATTTAAAGATTTTTGACCATATTTGTCTTCCCTTTTTGTCCGGCCCATAACTCTGCCTAGAAAGCCCCTACATGCCCCAAACTTGGTCTGGTCTGCTCATCAGAGTCCCCTCTACGGGAGTGTTTTGGATTGGATTTCAAGATTTTTGACCATATTTTTCTTCCCTTTTTGTCCGGCCCATAACTCTGCCTAGAAAGGCCCTACATGCCCCAAACTTGGTCTGGTCTGCTCATCAGAGTCCCCTCTACGGGCGTGTTTTGGATTGGATTTCAAGATTTTTGACCATATTTGTCTTCCCTTTTTGTCCGGCCCATAACTCTGCCTAGAAAGGCCCTAAATGCCCCAAAATTGGTCTGGTCTGCTCATCAGAGTCCCCTCTACGGGGGTGTTTTGGATTGGATTTCAAGATTTTTGACCATATTTGACTTCCCTTTTTGTCCGGCCCATAACTCTGCCTAGAAAGGCCCTAAATGCCCCAAAATTGGTCTGGTCTGCTCATCAGAGTCCCCTCTACGGGCGTGTTTTGGATTGGATTTCAAGATTTTTGACCATATTTGTCTTCCCTTTTTGTCCGGCCCATAACTCTGCCTAGAAAGGCCCTAAATGCCCCAAAATTGGTCTGGTCTGCTCATCAGAGTCCCCTCTACGGGAGTGTTTTGGATTGGATTTAAAGATTTTTGACCATATTTGACTTCCCTTTTTGTCCGGCCCATAACTCTGCCTAGAAAGGCCCTAAATGCCCCAAAATTGGTCTGGTCTGCTCATCAGAGTCCCCTCTACGGGAGTGTTTTGGATTGGATTTAAAGATTTTTGACCATATTTGACTTCCCTTTTTGTCCGGCCCATAACTCTGCCTAGAAAGGCCCTACATGCCCCAAACTTGGTCTGGTCTGCTCATCAGAGTCCCCTCTACGGGCGTACTTTGGATTGGATTTCAAGATTTTTGACCATATTTGTCTTCCCTTTTTGTCCGGCCCATAACTCTGCCTAGAAAGCCCCTACATGCCCCAAACTTGGTCTGGTCTGCTCATCAGAGTCCCCTCTACGGGCGTGTTTTGGATTGGATTTCAAGATTTTTGACCATATTTGTCTTCCCTTTTTGTCCGGCCCATAACTCTGCCTAGAAAGCCCCTACATGCCCCAAACTTGGTCTGGTCTGCTCATCAGAGTCCCCTCTACGGGTGTGTTTTGGATTGGATTTCAAGATTTTTGACCATATTTGTCTTCCCTTTTTGTCCGGCCCATAACTCTGCCTAGAAAGGCCCTAAATGCCCCAAAATTGGTCTGGTCTGCTCATCAGAGTCCCCTCTACGGGAGTGTTTTGGATTGGATTTCAAGATTTTTGACCATATTTGTCTTCCCTTTTTGTCCGGCCCATAACTCTGCCTAGAAAGGCCCTAAATGCCCCAAAATTGGTCTGGTCTGCTCATCAGAGTCCCCTCTACGGGAGTGTTTTGGATTGGATTTAAAGATTTTTGACCATATTTGACTTCCCTTTTTGTCCGGCCCATAACTCTGCCTAGAAAGGCCCTACATGCCCCAAACTTGGTCTGGTCTGCTCATCAGAGTCCCCTCTACGGGCGTGTTTTGGATTGGATTTCAAGATTTTTGACCATATTTGTCTTCCCTTTTTGTCCGGCCCATAACTCTGCCTAGAAAGGCCCTAAATGCCCCAAAATTGGTCTGGTCTGCTCATCAGAGTCCCCTCTACGTGAGTGTTTTGGATTGGATTTCAAGATTTTTGACCATATTTGTCTTCCCTTTTTGTCCGGCCCATAACTCTGCCTAGAAAGCCCCTACATGCCCCAAACTTGGTCTGGTCTGCTCATCAGAGTCCCCTGTACGGGCGTGTTTTGGATTGGATTTCAAGATTTTTGACCATATTTGACTTCCCTTTTTGTCCGGCCCATAACTCTGCCTAGAAAGGCCCTACATGCCCCAAACTTGGTCTGGTCTGCTCATCAGAGTCCCCTCTACGGGCGTGTTTTGGATTGGATTTCAAGATTTTTGACCATATTTGTCTTCCCTTTTTGTCCGGCCCATAACTCTGCCTAGAAAGGCCCTACATGCCCCAAACTTGGTCTGGTCTGCTCATCAGAGTCCCCTCTACGGGCGTGTTTTGGATTGGATTTCAAGATTTTTGACCATATTTGTCTTCCCTTTTTGTCCGGCCCATAACTCTGCCTAGAAAGGCCCTAAATGCCCCAAAATTGGTCTGGTCTGCTCATCAGAGTCCCCTCTACGGGGGTGTTTTGGATTGGATTTCAAGATTTTTGACCATATTTGACTTCCCTTTTTGTCCGGCCCATAACTCTGCCTAGAAAGGCCCTAAATGCCCCAAAATTGGTCTGGTCTGCTCATCAGAGTCCCCTCTACGGGCGTGTTTTGGATTGGATTTCAAGATTTTTGACCATATTTGTCTTCCCTTTTTGTCCGGCCCATAACTCTGCCTAGAAAGGCCCTAAATGCCCCAAAATTGGTCTGGTCTGCTCATCAGAGTCCCCTCTACGGGAGTGTTTTGGATTGGATTTAAAGATTTTTGACCATATTTGACTTCCCTTTTTGTCCGGCCCATAACTCTGCCTAGAAAGGCCCTAAATGCCCCAAAATTGGTCTGGTCTGCTCATCAGAGTCCCCTCTACGGGAGTGTTTTGGATTGGATTTAAAGATTTTTGACCATATTTGACTTCCCTTTTTGTCCGGCCCATAACTCTGCCTAGAAAGGCCCTACATGCCCCAAACTTGGTCTGGTCTGCTCATCAGAGTCCCCTCTACGGGCGTACTTTGGATTGGATTTCAAGATTTTTGACCATATTTGTCTTCCCTTTTTGTCCGGCCCATAACTCTGCCTAGAAAGCCCCTACATGCCCCAAACTTGGTCTGGTCTGCTCATCAGAGTCCCCTCTACGGGCGTGTTTTGGATTGGATTTCAAGATTTTTGACCATATTTGTCTTCCCTTTTTGTCCGGCCCATAACTCTGCCTAGAAAGCCCCTACATGCCCCAAACTTGGTCTGGTCTGCTCATCAGAGTCCCCTCTACGGGTGTGTTTTGGATTGGATTTCAAGATTTTTGACCATATTTGTCTTCCCTTTTTGTCCGGCCCATAACTCTGCCTAGAAAGGCCCTAAATGCCCCAAAATTGGTCTGGTCTGCTCATCAGAGTCCCCTCTACGGGAGTGTTTTGGATTGGATTTCAAGATTTTTGACCATATTTGTCTTCCCTTTTTGTCCGGCCCATAACTCTGCCTAGAAAGGCCCTAAATGCCCCAAAATTGGTCTGGTCTGCTCATCAGAGTCCCCTCTACGGGAGTGTTTTGGATTGGATTTAAAGATTTTTGACCATATTTGACTTCCCTTTTTGTCCGGCCCATAACTCTGCCTAGAAAGGCCCTACATGCCCCAAACTTGGTCTGGTCTGCTCATCAGAGTCCCCTCTACGGGCGTGTTTTGGATTGGATTTCAAGATTTTTGACCATATTTGTCTTCCCTTTTTGTCCGGCCCATAACTCTGCCTAGAAAGGCCCTAAATGCCCCAAAATTGGTCTGGTCTGCTCATCAGAGTCCCCTCTACGTGAGTGTTTTGGATTGGATTTCAAGATTTTTGACCATATTTGTCTTCCCTTTTTGTCCGGCCCATAACTCTGCCTAGAAAGCCCCTACATGCCCCAAACTTGGTCTGGTCTGCTCATCAGAGTCCCCTGTACGGGCGTGTTTTGGATTGGATTTCAAGATTTTTGACCATATTTGACTTCCCTTTTTGTCCGGCCCATAACTCTGCCTAGAAAGGCCCTACATGCCCCAAACTTGGTCTGGTCTGCTCATCAGAGTCCCCTCTACGGGCGTGTTTTGGATTGGATTTCAAGATTTTTGACCATATTTGTCTTCCCTTTTTGTCCGGCCCATAACTCTGCCTAGAAATGCCCTAAATGCCCCAAAATTGGTCTGGTCTGCTCATCAGAGTCCCCTCTACGGGAGTGTTTTGGATTGGATTTCAAGATTTTTGACCATATTTGTCTTCCCTTTTTGTCCGGCCCATAACTCTGCCTAGAAAGGCCCTAAATGCCCCAAAATTGGTCTGGTCTGCTCATCAGAGTCCCCTCTACGGGAGTGTTTTGGATTGGATTTCAAGATTTTTGACCATATTTGTCTTCCCTTTTTGTCCGGCCCATAACTCTGCCTAGAAAGGCCCTAAATGCCCCAAAATTGGTCTGGTCTGCTCATCAGAGTCCCCTCTACGGGAGTGTTTTGGATTGGATTTAAAGATTTTTGACCATATTTGACTTCCCTTTTTGTCCGGCCCATAACTCTGCCTAGAAAGGCCCTACATGCCCCAAACTTGGTCTGGTCTGCTCATCAGAGTCCCCTCTACGGGCGTGTTTTGGATTGGATTTCAAGATTTTTGACCATATTTGTCTTCCCTTTTTGTCCGGCCCATAACTCTGCCTAGAAAGGCCCTACATGCCCCAAACTTGGTCTGGTCTGCTCACCAGAGTCCCCTCTACGGGCGTACTTTGGATTGGATTTCAAGATTTTTGACCATATTTGTCTTCCCTTTTTGTCCGGCCCATAACTCTGCCTAGAAAGCCCCTACATGCCCCAAACTTGGTCTGGTCTGCTCATCAGAGTCCCCTCTACGGGCGTGTTTTGGATTGGATTTCAAGATTTTTGACCATATTTGTCTTCCCTTTTTGTCCGGCCCATAACTCTGCCTAGAAAGGCCCTAAATGCCCCAAAATTGGTCTGGTCTGCTCATCAGAGTCCCCTCTACGGGAGTGTTTTGGATTGGATTTAAAGATTTTTGACCCTATTTGTCTTCCCTTTTTGTCCGGCCCATAACTCTGCCTAGAAAGCCCCTACATGCCCCAAACTTGGTCTGGTCTGCTCATCAGAGTCCCCTGTACGGGCGTGTTTTGGATTGGATTTCAAGATTTTTGACCATATTTTTTAAATGCACCCCCCTTTATTGTCTGTTCTGTATATCCCAGCATCAAATGATTCTTACTGTACACTGAGGGCACTTGTATGAGTGACCACAGTAAGTTTCAGGTATGTGACACTTTCCTAGTCAGAGTTAGCAGGGGGTGCATTTCATGGCAAGAAGGAATACAACAAGCCTGTCATGAAATGCACCAAACTTGGTCTGGTCTGCTCATCAGAGTCCCCTCTACGGACGTGTTTTGGATTGGATTTTAAGATTTTCGACCATATTTCTCTTCCCTTTTTGTCCGGCCCATAACTCTGCCTAGAAAGGCCCTACATGCCCCAAACTTGGTCTGGTCTGCTCATCAGAGTCCCCTCTACAGGCGTGTTTTGGATTGGATTTTGTTTTAAATTGACCATATTTGTCTTCCCTTTTTGTCCGGCCCATAACTCTGCCTAGAAAGGCCCTACATGCCCCAAACATGGTCTGGTCTGCTCATCAGTCCCTTCTACGGGAGTGTTTTGGACAGGATTTTGATATTTTTTACCATATTTTTTAAATGCACCCCCCTTTATTGTCTGTTCTGTATATCCCAGCATCAAATGATTCTTACTGTACACTGAGGGCACTTGTATGAGTGACCACAGTAAGTTTCAGGTATGTGACACTTTCCTAATCAGAGTTAGCAGGGGGTGCATTTCATGGCAAGAAGGAATACAACAAGCCTGTCATGAAATGCACCAAACTTGGTCTGGTCTGCTCATCAGAGTCCCCTCTACGGACGTGTTTTGGATTGGATTTTAAGATTTTTGACCATATTTGTCTTCCCTTTTTGTCCAGCCCATCACTCTGCCTAGAAAGGCCCTACATGCCCCAAACTTGGTCTGGTCTGCTCATCAGAGTCCTCTCTACGGGCGTGTTTTGGATTGGATTTTAAGATTTTTGACCATATTTGTCTTCCCTTTTTGTCCAGCCCATAACTCTGCCTAGAAAGGCCCTACATGCCCCAAACTCGGTCTGGTCTGCTCATCAGAGTCCCCTCTACGGGAGTGTTTTGGACAGGATTTTGATATTTTTTACCATATTTTTTAAATGCACCCCCCTTTATTGTCTGTTCTGTATATCCCAGCATCAAATGATTCTTACTGTACACTGAGGGCACTTGTATGAGTGACCACAGTAAGTTTCAGGTATGTGACACTTTCCTAGTCAGAGTTAGCAGGGGGTGCATTTCATGGCAAGAAGGAATACAACAAGCCTGTCATGAAATGCACCAAACTTGGTCTGGTCTGCTCATCAGAGTCCCCTCTACGGACGTGTTTTGGATTGGATTTTAAGATTTTCAACCATATTTCTCTTCCCTTTTTGTCCGGCCCATAACTCTGCCTAGAAAGGCCCTACATGCCCCAAACTTGGTCTGGTCTGCTCATCAGAGTCCCCTCTACAGGCGTGTTTTGGATTGGATTTTGTTTTAAATTGACCATATTTGTCTTCCCTTTTTTTCCGGCCCATAACTCTGCCTAGAATGGCCCTACATGCCCCAAACTTGGTCTGGTCTGCTCATCAGAGTCCCCTCTACGGGCGTGTTTTGGATTGGATTTTGTTTTAAATTGACCATATTTGTCTTCCCTTTTTGTCCGGCCCATAACTCTGCCTAGAATGGCCCTACATGCCCCAAACTTGGTCTGGTCTGCTCATCAGAGTCCCCTCTACGGGCGTGTTTTGGATTGGATTTCAAGATTTTTGACCATATTTGTCTTCCCTTTTTGTCCGGCCCATAACTCTGCCTAGAAAGGCCCTAAATGCCCCAAAATTGGTCTGGTCTGCTCATCAGAGTCCCCTCTACGGGAGTGTTTTGGATTGGATTTAAAGATTTTTGACCATATTTGACTTCCCTTTTTGTCCGGCCCATAACTCTGCCTAGAAAGGCCCTAAATGCCCCAAAATTGGTCTGGTCTGCTCATCAGAGTCCCCTCTACGGGAGTGTTTTGGATTGGATTTAAAGATTTTTGACCATATTTGACTTCCCTTTTTGTCCGGCCCATAACTCTGCCTAGAAAGGCCCTACATGCCCCAAACTTGGTCTGGTCTGCTCATCAGAGTCCCCTCTACGGGCGTACTTTGGATTGGATTTCAAGATTTTTGACCATATTTGTCTTCCCTTTTTGTCCGGCCCATAACTCTGCCTAGAAAGCCCCTACATGCCCCAAACTTGGTCTGGTCTGCTCATCAGAGTCCCCTCTACGGGCGTGTTTTGGATTGGATTTCAAGATTTTTGACCATATTTGTCTTCCCTTTTTGTCCGGCCCATAACTCTGCCTAGAAAGCCCCTACATGCCCCAAACTTGGTCTGGTCTGCTCATCAGAGTCCCCTGTACGGGCGTGTTTTGGATTGGATTTCAAGATTTTTGACCATATTTGACTTCCCTTTTTGTCCGGCCCATAACTCTGCCTAGAAAGGCCCTACATGCCCCAAACTTGGTCTGGTCTGCTCATCAGAGTCCCCTGTACGGGCGTGTTTTGGATTGGATTTCAAGATTTTTGACCATATTTGACTTCCCTTTTTGTCCGGCCCATAACTCTGCCTAGAAAGGCCCTACATGCCCCAAACTTGGTCTGGTCTGCTCATCAGAGTCCCCTCTACGGGCGTGTTTTGGATTGGATTTCAAGATTTTTGACCATATTTGTCTTCCCTTTTTGTCCGGCCCATAACTCTGCCTAGAAATGCCCTAAATGCCCCAAAATTGGTCTGGTCTGCTCATCAGAGTCCCCTCTACGGGAGTGTTTTGGATTGGATTTCAAGATTTTTGACCATATTTGACTTCCCTTTTTGTCCGGCCCATAACTCTGCCTAGAAAGGCCCTACATGCCCCAAACTTGGTCTGGTCTGCTCATCAGAGTCCCCTCTACGGGTGTGTTTTGGATTGGATTTCAAGATTTTTGACCATATTTGTCTTCCCTTTTTGTCCGGCCCATAACTCTGCCTAGAAAGGCCCTAAATGCCCCAAAATTGGTCTGGTCTGCTCATCAGAGTCCCCTCTACGGGAGTGTTTTGGATTGGATTTCAAGATTTTTGACCATATTTGTCTTCCCTTTTTGTCCGGCCCATAACTCTGCCTAGAAAGGCCCTAAATGCCCCAAAATTGGTCTGGTCTGCTCATCAGAGTCCCCTCTACGGGAGTGTTTTGGATTGGATTTAAAGATTTTTGACCATATTTGACTTCCCTTTTTGTCCGGCCCATAACTCTGCCTAGAAAGGCCCTACATGCCCCAAACTTGGTCTGGTCTGCTCATCAGAGTCCCCTCTACGGGCATGTTTTGGATTGGATTTCAAGATTTTTGACCATATTTGTCTTCCCTTTTTGTCCGGCCCATAACTCTGCCTAGAAAGGCCCTAAATGCCCCAAAATTGGTCTGGTCTGCTCATCAGAGTCCCCTCTACGTGAGTGTTTTGGATTGGATTTCAAGATTTTTGACCATATTTGTCTTCCCTTTTTGTCCGGCCCATAACTCTGCCTAGAAAGCCCCTACATGCCCCAAACTTGGTCTGGTCTGCTCATCAGAGTCCCCTGTACGGGCGTGTTTTGGATTGGATTTCAAGATTTTTGACCATATTTGACTTCCCTTTTTGTCCGGCCCATAACTCTGCCTAGAAAGGCCCTACATGCCCCAAACTTGGTCTGGTCTGCTCATCAGAGTCCCCTCTACGGGCGTGTTTTGGATTGGATTTCAAGATTTTTGACCATATTTGTCTTCCCTTTTTGTCCGGCCCATAACTCTGCCTAGAAATGCCCTAAATGCCCCAAAATTGGTCTGGTCTGCTCATCAGAGTCCCCTCTACGGGAGTGTTTTGGATTGGATTTAAAGATTTTTGACCATATTTGACTTCCCTTTTTGTCCGGCCCATAACTCTGCCTAGAAAGGCCCTACATGCCCCAAACTTGGTCTGGTCTGCTCATCAGAGTCCCCTCTACGGGTGTGTTTTGGATTGGATTTCAAGATTTTTGACCATATTTGTCTTCCCTTTTTGTCCGGCCCATAACTCTGCCTAGAAAGGCCCTAAATGCCCCAAAATTGGTCTGGTCTGCTCATCAGAGTCCCCTCTACGGGAGTGTTTTGGATTGGATTTCAAGATTTTTGACCATATTTGTCTTCCCTTTTTGTCCGGCCCATAACTCTGCCTAGAAAGGCCCTAAATGCCCCAAAATTGGTCTGGTCTGCTCATCAGAGTCCCCTCTACGGGAGTGTTTTGGATTGGATTTAAAGATTTTTGACCATATTTGACTTCCCTTTTTGTCCGGCCCATAACTCTGCCTAGAAAGGCCCTACATGCCCCAAACTTGGTCTGGTCTGCTCATCAGAGTCCCCTCTACGGGCGTGTTTTGGATTGGATTTCAAGATTTTTGACCATATTTGTCTTCCCTTTTTGTCCGGCCCATAACTCTGCCTAGAAAGGCCCTACATGCCCCAAACTTGGTCTGGTCTGCTCACCAGAGTCCCCTCTACGGGCGTACTTTGGATTGGATTTCAAGATTTTTGACCATATTTGTCTTCCCTTTTTGTCCGGCCCATAACTCTGCCTAGAAAGCCCCTACATGCCCCAAACTTGGTCTGGTCTGCTCATCAGAGTCCCCTCTACGGGCGTGTTTTGGATTGGATTTCAAGATTTTTGACCATATTTGTCTTCCCTTTTTGTCCGGCCCATAACTCTGCCTAGAAAGGCCCTAAATGCCCCAAAATTGGTCTGGTCTGCTCATCAGAGTCCCCTCTACGGGAGTGTTTTGGATTGGATTTAAAGATTTTTGACCCTATTTGTCTTCCCTTTTTGTCCGGCCCATAACTCTGCCTAGAAAGCCCCTACATGCCCCAAACTTGGTCTGGTCTGCTCATCAGAGTCCCCTGTACGGGCGTGTTTTGGATTGGATTTCAAGATTTTTGACCATATTTTTTAAATGCACCCCCCTTTATTGTCTGTTCTGTATATCCCAGCATCAAATGATTCTTACTGTACACTGAGGGCACTTGTATGAGTGACCACAGTAAGTTTCAGGTATGTGACACTTTCCTAGTCAGAGTTAGCAGGGGGTGCATTTCATGGCAAGAAGGAATACAACAAGCCTGTCATGAAATGCACCAAACTTGGTCTGGTCTGCTCATCAGAGTCCCCTCTACGGACGTGTTTTGGATTGGATTTTAAGATTTTCGACCATATTTCTCTTCCCTTTTTGTCCGGCCCATAACTCTGCCTAGAAAGGCCCTACATGCCCCAAACTTGGTCTGGTCTGCTCATCAGAGTCCCCTCTACAGGCGTGTTTTGGATTGGATTTTGTTTTAAATTGACCATATTTGTCTTCCCTTTTTTTCCGGCCCATAACTCTGCCTAGAATGGCCCTACATGCCCCAAACTTGGTCTGGTCTGCTCATCAGAGTCCCCTCTACGGGCGTGTTTTGGATTGGATTTTAAGATTTTCGACCATATTTGTCTTCCCTTTTTGTCCGGCCCATAACTCTGCCTAGAAAGGCCCTACATGCCCCAAACATGGTCTGGTCTGCTCATCAGTCCCTTCTACGGGAGTGTTTTGGACAGGATTTTGATATTTTTTACCATATTTTTTAAATGCACCCCCCTTTATTGTCTGTTCTGTATATCCCAGCATCAAATGATTCTTACTGTACACTGAGGGCACTTGTATGAGTGACCACAGTAAGTTTCAGGTATGTGACACTTTCCTAGTCAGAGTTAGCAGGGGGTGCATTTCATGGCAAGAAGGAATACAACAAGCCTGTCATGAAATGCACCAAACTTGGTCTGGTCTGCTCATCAGAGTCCCCTCTACGGACGTGTTTTGGATTGGATTTTAAGATTTTTGACCATATTTGTCTTCCCTTTTTGTCCAGCCCATCACTCTGCCTAGAAAGGCCCTACATGCCCCAAACTTGGTCTGGTCTGCTCATCAGAGTCCTCTCTACGGGCGTGTTTTGGATTGGATTTTAAGATTTTTGACCATATTTGTCTTCCCTTTTTGTCCAGCCCATAACTCTGCCTAGAAAGGCCCTACATGCCCCAAACTCGGTCTGGTCTGCTCATCAGAGTCCCCTCTACGGGAGTGTTTTGGACAGGATTTTGATATTTTTTACCATATTTTTTAAATGCACCCCCCTTTATTGTCTGTTCTGTATATCCCAGCATCAAATGATTCTTACTGTACACTGAGGGCACTTGTATGAGTGACCACAGTAAGTTTCAGGTATGTGACACTTTCCTAGTCAGAGTTAGCAGGGGGTGCATTTCATGGCAAGAAGGAATACAACAAGCCTGTCATGAAATGCACCAAACTTGGTCTGGTCTGCTCATCAGAGTCCCCTCTACGGACGTGTTTTGGATTGGATTTTAAGATTTTCAACCATATTTCTCTTCCCTTTTTGTCCGGCCCATAACTCTGCCTAGAAAGGCCCTACATGCCCCAAACTTGGTCTGGTCTGCTCATCAGAGTCCCCTCTACAGGCGTGTTTTGGATTGGATTTTGTTTTAAATTGACCATATTTGTCTTCCCTTTTTTTCCGGCCCATAACTCTGCCTAGAATGGCCCTACATGCCCCAAACTTGGTCTGGTCTGCTCATCAGAGTCCCCTCTACGGGCGTGTTTTGGATTGGATTTTGTTTTAAATTGACCATATTTGTCTTCCCTTTTCGTCCGGCCCATAACTCTGCCTAGAATGGCCCTACATGCCCCAAACTTGGTCTGGTCTGCTCATCAGAGTCCCCTCTACGGGCGTGTTTTGGATTGGATTTCAAGATTTTTGACCATATTTGTCTTCCCTTTTTGTCCGGCCCATAACTCTGCCTAGAAAGGCCCTACATGCCCCAAACTTGGTCTGGTCTGCTCATCAGAGTCCCCTCTACGGGCGTGTTTTGGATTGGATTTCAAGATTTTTGACCATATTTGTCTTCCCTTTTTGTCCGGCCCATAACTCTGCCTAGAAAGGCCCTAAATGCCCCAAAATTGGTCTGGTCTGCTCATCAGAGTCCCCTCTACGGGAGTGTTTTGGATTGGATTTAAAGATTTTTGACCATATTTGACTTCCCTTTTTGTCCGGCCCATAACTCTGCCTAGAAAGGCCCTACATGCCCCAAACTTGGTCTGGTCTGCTCATCAGAGTCCCCTCTACGGGCGTGTTTTGGATTGGATTTTGTTTTAAATTGACCATATTTGTCTTCCCTTTTTGTCCGGCCCATAACTCTGCCTAGAAAGGCCCTACATGCCCCAAACTAGGTCTGGTCTGCTCATCAGAGTCCCCTCTAAGGGGGTGTTTTGGATTGGATTTTAAGATTTTCGACCATATTTCTCTTCCCTTTTTGTCCGGCCCATAACTCTGCCTAGAAAGGCCCTACATGCCCCAAACTAGGTCTGGTCTGCTCATCAGAGTCCCCTCTACGGGCGTGTTTTGGATTGGATTTTAAGATTTTCGACCATATTTCTCTTCCCTTTTTGTCCGGCCCATAACTCTGCCTAGAAAGGCCCTACATGCCCCAAACTAGGTCTGGTCTGCTCATCAGAGTCCCCTCTACGGGCATGTTTTGGATTGGATTTTGTTTTAAATTGACCATATTTGTCTTCCCTTTTTGTCCGGCCCATAACTCTGCCTAGAAAGGCCCTACATGCCCCAAACTAGGTCTGGTCTGCTCATCAGAGTCCCCTCTACGGGCGTGTTTTGGATTGGATTTTAAGATTTTCGACCATAATTCTCTTCCCTTTTTGTCCGGCCCATAACTCTGCCTAGAAAGGCCCTACATGCCCCAAACTAGGTCTGGTCTGCTCATCAGAGTCCCCTCTACGGGCGTGTTTTGGATTGGATTTTGTTTTAAATTGACCATATTTGTCTTCCCTTTTTGTCCGGCCCATAACTCTGCCTAGAATGGCCCTACATGGCCCAAACTTGGTCTGGTCTGCTCATCAGAGTCCCCTCTACGGACGTGTTTTGGATTGGATTTTAAGATTTTCGACCATATTTGTCTTCCCTTTTTTTCCGGCCCATAACTCTGCCTAGAAAGGCCCTACATGCCCCAAACTTGGTCTGGTCTGCCCATCAGAGTCCCCTCTACGGGCGTGTTTTGGATTGGATTTTAAGATTTTTGACCATTTTTGTCTTCCCTTTTTGTCCGTCCCATAACTCTGCCTAGAAAGGCCCTACATGCCCCAAACTTGGTCTGGTCTGCTCATCAGAGTCCCCTCTACGGGAGTGTTTTGGACAGGATTTTGATATTTTTTACCATATTTTTTAAATGCACCCCCCTTTATTGTCTGTTCTGTATATCCCAGCATCAAATGATTCTTACTGTACACTGAGGGCACTTGTATGAGTGACCACAGTAAGTTTCAGGTATGTGACACTTTCCTAGTCAGAGTTAGCAGGGGGTGCATTTCATGGCAAGAAGGAATACAACAAGCCTGTCATGAAATGCACCAAACTTGGTCTGGTCTGCTCATCAGAGTCCTCTCTACGGGCGTGTTTTGGATTGGATTTTAAGATTTTTGACCATATTTGTCTTCCCTTTTTGTCCAGCACATAACTCTGCCTAGAAAGGCCCTACATGCCCCAAAGTTGGTCTGGTCTGCTCATCAGAGTCCCCTCTACGGGCATGTTTTGGATTGGATTTCAAGATTTTTGACCATATTTGTCTTCCCTTTTTGTCCGGCCCATAACTTTGCCTAGAAAGGCCCTACATGCCCCAAACTTGGTCTGGTCTGCTCATCAGAGTCCCCTCTACGGGCGTGTTTTGGATTGGATTTTAAGATTTTCGACCATATTTCTCTTCCCTTTTTGTCCGGCCCATAACTCTGCCTAGAAAGGCCCTACATGCCCCAAACTAGGTCTGGTCTGCTCATCAGAGTCCCCTCTACGGGCGTGTTTTGGATTGGATTTTGTTTTAAATTGACCATATTTGACTTCCCTTTTTGTCCGGCCCATAACTCTGCCTAGAAAGGCCCTACATGCCCCAAACTTGGTCTGGTCTGCTCATCAGAGTCCCCTCTACGGGCGTGTTTTGGATTGGATTTTGTTTTAAATTGACCATATTTCTCTTCCCTTTTTGTCCGGCCCATAACTCTGCCTAGAAAGGCCCTACATGCCCCAAACTTGGTCTGGTCTGCTCATCAGAGTCCCCTCTACGGACGTGTTTTGGATTGGATTTTAAGATTTTCGACCATATTTCTCTTCCCTTTTTGTCCGGCCCATAACTCTGCCTAGAAAGGCCCTACATGCCCCAAACTTGGTCTGGTCTGCTCATCAGAGTCCCCTCTACAGGCGTGTTTTGGATTGGATTTTAAGATTTTTGACCATATTTGTCTTCCCTTTTTGTCCAGCCCATAACTCTGCCTAGAATGGCCCTACATGCCCCAAACTTGGTCTGGTCTGCTCATCAGAGTCCTCTCTACGGGCGTGTTTTGGATTGGATTTTAAGATTTTTGACCATATTTGTCTTCCCTTTTTGTCCAGCCCATAACTCTGCCTAGAAAGGCCCTACATGCCCCAAACTCGGTCTGGTCTGCTCATCAGAGTCCCCTCTACGGGAGTGTTTTGGACAGGATTTTGATATTTTTTACCATATTTTTTAAATGCACCCCCCTTTATTGTCTGTTCTGTATATCCCAGCATCAAATGATTCTTACTGTACACTGAGGGCACTTGTATGAGTGACCACAGTAAGTTTCAGGTATGTGACACTTTCCTAGTCAGAGTTAGCAGGGGGTGCATTTCATGGCAAGAAGGAATACAACAAGCCTGTCATGAAATGCACCAAACTTGGTCTGGTCTGCTCATCAGAGTCCTCTCTACGGGCGTGTTTTGGATTGGATTTTAAGATTTTTGACCATATTTGTCTTCCCTTTTTGTCCGGCCCATAACTCTGCCTAGAAAGGCCCTACATGCCCCAAACTTGGTCTGGTCTGCTCATTAGAGTCCCCTCTACGGGCATGTTTTGGATTGGATTTCAATATTTTTGACCATATTTGTCTTCCCTTTTTGTCCGGCCCATAACTCTGCCTAGAAAGGCCCTACATGCCCCAAACTTGGTCTGGTCTGCTCATTAGAGTCCCCTCTACGGGCATGTTTTGGATTGGATTTCAATATTTTTGACCATATTTGTCTTCCCTTTTTGTCCGGCCCATAACTCTGCCTAGAAAGGCCCTACATGCCCCAAACTTGGTCTGGTCTGCTCATCAGAGTCCCCTCTACGGGCGTGTTTTGGATTGGATTTTAAGATTTTTGACCATATTTGTCTTCCCTTTTTGTCCGGCCCATAACTCTGCCTAGAAAGGCCCTACATGCCCCAAACTTGGTCTGGTCTGCTCATCAGAGTCCCCTCTACGGGCGTGTTTTGGATTGGATTTCAAGATTTTTGACCATATTTGACTTCCCTTTTTGTCCGGCCCATAACTCTGCCTAGAAAGGCCCTACATGCCCCAAACTTGGTCTGGTCTGCTCATCAGAGTCCCCTCTACGGGCGTGTTTTGGATTGGATTTCAAGATTTTTGACCATATTTGTCTTCCCTTTTTGTCCGGCCCATAACTCTGCCTAGAAAGCCCCTACATGCCCCAAACTTGGTCTGGTCTGCTCATCAGAGTCCCCTCTACGGGAGTGTTTTGGATTGGATTTAAAGATTTTTGACCATATTTGACTTCCCTTTTTGTCCGGCCCATAACTCTGCCTAGAAAGGCCCTACATGCCCCAAACTTGGTCTGGTCTGCTCATCAGAGTCCCCTCTACGGGTGTGTTTTGGATTGGATTTCAAGATTTTTGACCATATTTGTCTTCCCTTTTTGTCCGGCCCATAACTCTGCCTAGAAAGGCCCTAAATGCCCCAAAATTGGTCTGGTCTGCTCATCAGAGTCCCCTCTACGGGAGTGTTTTGGATTGGATTTCAAGATTTTTGACCATATTTGTCTTCCCTTTTTGTCCGGCCCATAACTCTGCCTAGAAAGGCCCTAAATGCCCCAAAATTGGTCTGGTCTGCTCATCAGAGTCCCCTCTACGGGCGTGTTTTGGATTGGATTTCAAGATTTTTGACCATATTTTCTTCCCTTTTTGTCCGGCCCATAACTCTGCCTAGAAAGGCCCTAAATGCCCCAAAATTGGTCTGGTCTGCTCATCAGAGTCCCCTCTATGGGAGTGTTTTGGATTCGATTTAAAGATTTTTGACCATATTTGACTTCCCTTTTTGTCCGGCCCATAACTCTGCCTAGAAAGGCCCTACATGCCCCAAACTTGGTCTGGTCTGCTCATCAGAGTCCCCTCTACGGGCGTGTTTTGGATTGGATTTCAAGATTTTTGACCATATTTGTCTTCCCTTTTTGTCCGGCCCATAACTCTGCCTAGAAAGGCCCTACATGCCCCAAACTTGGTCTGGTCTGCTCATCAGAGTCCCCTCTACGGGAGTGTTTTGGACAGGATTTTGATATTTTTTACCATATTTTTTAAATGCACCCCCCTTTATTGTCTGTTCTGTATATCCCAGCATCAAATGATTCTTACTGTACACTGAGGGCACTTGTATGAGTGACCACAGTAAGTTTCATGTATGTGACACTTTCCTAGTCAGAGTTAGCAGGGGGTGCATTTCATGGCAAGAAGGAATACAACAAGCCTGTCATGAAATGCACCAAACTTGGTCTGGTCTGCTCATCAGAGTCCCCTCTACGGACGTGTTTTGGATTGGATTTTAAGATTTTCGACCATATTTCTCTTCCCTTTTTGTCCGGCCCATAACTCTGCCTAGAAAGGCCCTAAATGCCCCAAAATTGGTCTGGTCTGTTCATCAGAGTCCCCTCTACGGGAGTGTTTTGGATTCGATTTAAAGATTTTTGACCATATTTGACTTCCCTTTTTGTCCGGCCCATAACTCTGCCTAGAAAGGCCCTACATGCCCCAAACTTGGTCTGGTCTGCTCATCAGAGTCCCCTCTACGGGCGTGTTTTGGATTGGATTTCAAGATTTTTGACCATATTTGTCTTCCCTTTTTGTCCGGCCCATAACTCTGCCTAGAAAGGCCCTACATGCCCCAAACTTGGTCTGGTCTGCTCATCAGAGTCCCCTCTACGGGAGTGTTTTGGACAGGATTTTGATATTTTTTACCATATTTTTTAAATGCACCCCCCTTTATTGTCTGTTCTGTATATCCCAGCATCAAATGATTCTTACTGTACACTGAGGGCACTTGTATGAGTGACCACAGTAAGTTTCAGGTATGTGACACTTTCCTAGTCAGAGTTAGCAGGGGGTGCATTTCATGGCAAGAAGGAATACAACAAGCCTGTCATGAAATGCACCAAACTTGGTCTGGTCTGCTCATCAGAGTCCCCTCTACGGACGTGTTTTGGATTGGATTTTAAGATTTTCGACCATATTTCTCTTCCCTTTTTGTCCGGCCCATAACTCTGCCTAGAAAGGCCCTACATGCCCCAAACTTGGTCTGGTCTGCTCATCAGAGTCCCCTCTACAGGCGTGTTTTGGATTGGATTTTGTTTTAAATTGACCATATTTGTCTTCCCTTTTTTTCCGGCCCATAACTCTGCCTAGAATGGCCCTATATGCCCCAAACTTGGTCTGGTCTGCTCATCAGAGTCCCCTCTACGGGCGTGTTTTGGATTGGATTTTAAGATTTTCGACCATATTTGTCTTCCCTTTTTGTCCGGCCCATAACTCTGCCTAGAAAGGCCCTACATGCCCCAAACTTGGTCTGGTCTGCTCATCAGAGTCCCCTCTACGGGAGTGTTTTGGACAGGATTTTGATATTTTTTACCATATTTTTTAAATGCACCCCCCTTTATTGTCTGTTCTGTATATCCCAGCATCAAATGATTCTTACTGTACACTGAGGGCACTTGTATGAGTGACCACAGTAAGTTTCAGGTATGTGACACTTTCCTAGTCAGAGTTAGCAGGGGGTGCATTTCATGGCAAGAAGGAATACAACAAGCCTGTCATGAAATGCACCAAACTTGGTCTGGTCTGCTCATCAGAGTCCCCTCTACGGACGTGTTTTGGATTGGATTTTAAGATTTTCGACCATATTTCTCTTCCCTTTTTGTCCGGCCCATAACTCTGCCTAGAAAGGCCCTACATTCCCCAAACTTGGTCTGGTCTGCTCATCAGAGTCCCCTCTACGGGCGTGTTTTGGATTGGATTTTGTTTTAAATTGACCATATTTGACTTCCCTTTTTGTCCGGCCCATAACTCTGCCTAGAAAGGCCCTACATGCCCCAAACTTGGTCTGGTCTGCTCATCAGAGTCCCCTCTACGGGCGTGTTTTGGATTGGATTTTGTTTTAAATTGACCATATTTCTCTTCCCTTTTTGTCCGGCCCATAACTCTGCCTAGAAAGGCCCTACATGCCCCAAACTTGGTCTGGTCTGCTCATCAGAGTCCCCTCTACGGACGTGTTTTGGATTGGATTTTAAGATTTTCGACCATATTTCTCTTCCCTTTTTGTCCGGCCCATAACTCTGCCTAGAAAGGCCCTACATGCCCCAAACTTGGTCTGGTCTGCTCATCAGAGTCCCCTCTACAGGCGTGTTTTGGATTGGATTTTAAGATTTTTGACCATATTTGTCTTCCCTTTTTGTCCGGCCCATAACTCTGCCTAGAAAGGCCCTACATGCCCCAAACTTGGTCTGGTCTGCTCATTAGAGTCCCCTCTACGGGCATGTTTTGGATTGGATTTCAATATTTTTGACCATATTTGTCTTCCCTTTTTGTCCGGCCCATAACTCTGCCTAGAAAGGCCCTACATGCCCCAAACTTGGTCTGGTCTGCTCATTAGAGTCCCCTCTACGGGCATGTTTTGGATTGGATTTCAATATTTTTGACCATATTTGTCTTCCCTTTTTGTCCGGCCCATAACTCTGCCTAGAAAGGCCCTACATGCCCCAAACTTGGTCTGGTCTGCTCATCAGAGTCCCCTCTACGGGCGTGTTTTGGATTGGATTTTAAGATTTTTGACCATATTTGTCTTCCCTTTTTGTCCGGCCCATAACTCTGCCTAGAAAGGCCCTACATGCCCCAAACTTGGTCTGGTCTGCTCATCAGAGTCCCCTCTACGGGCGTGTTTTGGATTGGATTTCAAGATTTTTGACCATATTTGACTTCCCTTTTTGTCCGGCCCATAACTCTGCCTAGAAAGGCCCTACATGCCCCAAACTTGGTCTGGTCTGCTCATCAGAGTCCCCTCTACGGGCGTGTTTTGGATTGGATTTCAAGATTTTTGACCATATTTGTCTTCCCTTTTTGTCCGGCCCATAACTCTGCCTAGAAAGCCCCTACATGCCCCAAACTTGGTCTGGTCTGCTCATCAGAGTCCCCTCTACGGGAGTGTTTTGGATTGGATTTAAAGATTTTTGACCATATTTGACTTCCCTTTTTGTCCGGCCCATAACTCTGCCTAGAAAGGCCCTACATGCCCCAAACTTGGTCTGGTCTGCTCATCAGAGTCCCCTCTACGGGTGTGTTTTGGATTGGATTTCAAGATTTTTGACCATATTTGTCTTCCCTTTTTGTCCGGCCCATAACTCTGCCTAGAAAGGCCCTAAATGCCCCAAAATTGGTCTGGTCTGCTCATCAGAGTCCCCTCTACGGGAGTGTTTTGGATTGGATTTCAAGATTTTTGACCATATTTGTCTTCCCTTTTTGTCCGGCCCATAACTCTGCCTAGAAAGGCCCTAAATGCCCCAAAATTGGTCTGGTCTGCTCATCAGAGTCCCCTCTACGGGCGTGTTTTGGATTGGATTTCAAGATTTTTGACCATATTTTCTTCCCTTTTTGTCCGGCCCATAACTCTGCCTAGAAAGGCCCTAAATGCCCCAAAATTGGTCTGGTCTGCTCATCAGAGTCCCCTCTATGGGAGTGTTTTGGATTCGATTTAAAGATTTTTGACCATATTTGACTTCCCTTTTTGTCCGGCCCATAACTCTGCCTAGAAAGGCCCTACATGCCCCAAACTTGGTCTGGTCTGCTCATCAGAGTCCCCTCTACGGGCGTGTTTTGGATTGGATTTCAAGATTTTTGACCATATTTGTCTTCCCTTTTTGTCCGGCCCATAACTCTGCCTAGAAAGGCCCTACATGCCCCAAACTTGGTCTGGTCTGCTCATCAGAGTCCCCTCTACGGGAGTGTTTTGGACAGGATTTTGATATTTTTTACCATATTTTTTAAATGCACCCCCCTTTATTGTCTGTTCTGTATATCCCAGCATCAAATGATTCTTACTGTACACTGAGGGCACTTGTATGAGTGACCACAGTAAGTTTCATGTATGTGACACTTTCCTAGTCAGAGTTAGCAGGGGGTGCATTTCATGGCAAGAAGGAATACAACAAGCCTGTCATGAAATGCACCAAACTTGGTCTGGTCTGCTCATCAGAGTCCCCTCTACGGACGTGTTTTGGATTGGATTTTAAGATTTTCGACCATATTTCTCTTCCCTTTTTGTCCGGCCCATAACTCTGCCTAGAAAGGCCCTAAATGCCCCAAAATTGGTCTGGTCTGTTCATCAGAGTCCCCTCTACGGGAGTGTTTTGGATTCGATTTAAAGATTTTTGACCATATTTGACTTCCCTTTTTGTCCGGCCCATAACTCTGCCTAGAAAGGCCCTACATGCCCCAAACTTGGTCTGGTCTGCTCATCAGAGTCCCCTCTACGGGCGTGTTTTGGATTGGATTTCAAGATTTTTGACCATATTTGTCTTCCCTTTTTGTCCGGCCCATAACTCTGCCTAGAAAGGCCCTACATGCCCCAAACTTGGTCTGGTCTGCTCATCAGAGTCCCCTCTACGGGAGTGTTTTGGACAGGATTTTGATATTTTTTACCATATTTTTTAAATGCACCCCCCTTTATTGTCTGTTCTGTATATCCCAGCATCAAATGATTCTTACTGTACACTGAGGGCACTTGTATGAGTGACCACAGTAAGTTTCAGGTATGTGACACTTTCCTAGTCAGAGTTAGCAGGGGGTGCATTTCATGGCAAGAAGGAATACAACAAGCCTGTCATGAAATGCACCAAACTTGGTCTGGTCTGCTCATCAGAGTCCCCTCTACGGACGTGTTTTGGATTGGATTTTAAGATTTTCGACCATATTTCTCTTCCCTTTTTGTCCGGCCCATAACTCTGCCTAGAAAGGCCCTACATGCCCCAAACTTGGTCTGGTCTGCTCATCAGAGTCCCCTCTACAGGCGTGTTTTGGATTGGATTTTGTTTTAAATTGACCATATTTGTCTTCCCTTTTTTTCCGGCCCATAACTCTGCCTAGAATGGCCCTATATGCCCCAAACTTGGTCTGGTCTGCTCATCAGAGTCCCCTCTACGGGCGTGTTTTGGATTGGATTTTAAGATTTTCGACCATATTTGTCTTCCCTTTTTGTCCGGCCCATAACTCTGCCTAGAAAGGCCCTACATGCCCCAAACTTGGTCTGGTCTGCTCATCAGAGTCCCCTCTACGGGAGTGTTTTGGACAGGATTTTGATATTTTTTACCATATTTTTTAAATGCACCCCCCTTTATTGTCTGTTCTGTATATCCCAGCATCAAATGATTCTTACTGTACACTGAGGGCACTTGTATGAGTGACCACAGTAAGTTTCAGGTATGTGACACTTTCCTAGTCAGAGTTAGCAGGGGGTGCATTTCATGGCAAGAAGGAATACAACAAGCCTGTCATGAAATGCACCAAACTTGGTCTGGTCTGCTCATCAGAGTCCCCTCTACGGACGTGTTTTGGATTGGATTTTAAGATTTTCGACCATATTTCTCTTCCCTTTTTGTCCGGCCCATAACTCTGCCTAGAAAGGCCCTACATTCCCCAAACTTGGTCTGGTCTGCTCATCAGAGTCCCCTCTACGGGCGTGTTTTGGATTGGATTTTGTTTTAAATTGACCATATTTGACTTCCCTTTTTGTCCGGCCCATAACTCTGCCTAGAAAGGCCCTACATGCCCCAAACTTGGTCTGGTCTGCTCATCAGAGTCCCCTCTACGGGCGTGTTTTGGATTGGATTTTGTTTTAAATTGACCATATTTCTCTTCCCTTTTTGTCCGGCCCATAACTCTGCCTAGAAAGGCCCTACATGCCCCAAACTTGGTCTGGTCTGCTCATCAGAGTCCCCTCTACGGACGTGTTTTGGATTGGATTTTAAGATTTTCGACCATATTTCTCTTCCCTTTTTGTCCGGCCCATAACTCTGCCTAGAAAGGCCCTACATGCCCCAAACTTGGTCTGGTCTGCTCATCAGAGTCCCCTCTACAGGCGTGTTTTGGATTGGATTTTAAGATTTTTGACCATATTTGTCTTCCCTTTTTGTCCGGCCCATAACTCTGCCTAGAAAGGCCCTACATGCCCCAAACTTGGTCTGGTCTGCTCATTAGAGTCCCCTCTACGGGCATGTTTTGGATTGGATTTCAATATTTTTGACCATATTTGTCTTCCCTTTTTGTCCGGCCCATAACTCTGCCTAGAAAGGCCCTACATGCCCCAAACTTGGTCTGGTCTGCTCATTAGAGTCCCCTCTACGGGCATGTTTTGGATTGGATTTCAATATTTTTGACCATATTTGTCTTCCCTTTTTGTCCGGCCCATAACTCTGCCTAGAAAGGCCCTACATGCCCCAAACTTGGTCTGGTCTGCTCATCAGAGTCCCCTCTACGGGCGTGTTTTGGATTGGATTTTAAGATTTTTGACCATATTTGTCTTCCCTTTTTGTCCGGCCCATAACTCTGCCTAGAAAGGCCCTACATGCCCCAAACTTGGTCTGGTCTGCTCATCAGAGTCCCCTCTACGGGCGTGTTTTGGATTGGATTTCAAGATTTTTGACCATATTTGACTTCCCTTTTTGTCCGGCCCATAACTCTGCCTAGAAAGGCCCTACATGCCCCAAACTTGGTCTGGTCTGCTCATCAGAGTCCCCTCTACGGGCGTGTTTTGGATTGGATTTCAAGATTTTTGACCATATTTGTCTTCCCTTTTTGTCCGGCCCATAACTCTGCCTAGAAAGGCCCTAAATGCCCCAAAATTGGTCTGGTCTGCTCATCAGAGTCCCCTCTATGGGAGTGTTTTGGATTCGATTTAAAGATTTTTGACCATATTTGACTTCCCTTTTTGTCCGGCCCATAACTCTGCCTAGAAAGGCCCTACATGCCCCAAACTTGGTCTGGTCTGCTCATCAGAGTCCCCTCTACGGGCGTGTTTTGGATTGGATTTCAAGATTTTTGACCATATTTGTCTTCCCTTTTTGTCCGGCCCATAACTCTGCCTAGAAAGGCCCTACATGCCCCAAACTTGGTCTGGTCTGCTCATCAGAGTCCCCTCTACGGGAGTGTTTTGGACAGGATTTTGATATTTTTTACCATATTTTTTAAATGCACCCCCCTTTATTGTCTGTTCTGTATATCCCAGCATCAAATGATTCTTACTGTACACTGAGGGCACTTGTATGAGTGACCACAGTAAGTTTCAGGTATGTGACACTTTCCTAGTCAGAGTTAGCAGGGGGTGCATTTCATGGCAAGAAGGAATACAACAAGCCTGTCATGAAATGCACCAAACTTGGTCTGGTCTGCTCATCAGAGTCCCCTCTACGGGCGTGTTTTGGATTGGATTTCAAGATTTTTGACCATATTTGTCTTCCCTTTTTGTCCGGCCCATAACTCTGCCTAGAAAGCCCCTACATGCCCCAAACTTGGTCTGGTCTGCTCATCAGAGTCCCCTCTACGGGAGTGTTTTGGATTGGATTTAAAGATTTTTGACCATATTTGACTTCCCTTTTTGTCCGGCCCATAACTCTGCCTAGAAAGGCCCTACATGCCCCAAACTTGGTCTGGTCTGCTCATCAGAGTCCCCTCTACGGGTGTGTTTTGGATTGGATTTCAAGATTTTTGACCATATTTGTCTTCCCTTTTTGTCCGGCCCATAACTCTGCCTAGAAAGGCCCTAAATGCCCCAAAATTGGTCTGGTCTGCTCATCAGAGTCCCCTCTACGGGAGTGTTTTGGATTGGATTTCAAGATTTTTGACCATATTTGTCTTCCCTTTTTGTCCGGCCCATAACTCTGCCTAGAAAGGCCTTAAATGCCCCAAAATTGGTCTGGTCTGCTCATCAGAGTCCCCTCTACGGGCGTGTTTTGGATTGGATTTCAAGATTTTTGACCATATTTTCTTCCCTTTTTGTCCGGCCCATAACTCTGCCTAGAAAGGCCCTAAATGCCCCAAAATTGGTCTGGTCTGTTCATCAGAGTCCCCTCTACGGGAGTGTTTTGGATTCGATTTAAAGATTTTTGACCATATTTGACTTCCCTTTTTGTCCGGCCCATAACTCTGCCTAGAAAGGCCCTACATGCCCCAAACTTGGTCTGGTCTGCTCATCAGAGTCCCCTCTACGGGCGTGTTTTGGATTGGATTTCAAGATTTTTGACCATATTTGTCTTCCCTTTTTGTCCGGCCCATAACTCTGCCTAGAAAGGCCCTACATGCCCCAAACTTGGTCTGGTCTGCTCATCAGAGTCCCCTCTACGGGAGTGTTTTGGACAGGATTTTGATATTTTTTACCATATTTTTTAAATGCACCCCCCTTTATTGTCTGTTCTGTATATCCCAGCATCAAATGATTCTTACTGTACACTGAGGGCACTTGTATGAGTGACCACAGTAAGTTTCAGGTATGTGACACTTTCCTAGTCAGAGTTAGCAGGGGGTGCATTTCATGGCAAGAAGGAATACAACAAGCCTGTCATGAAATGCACCAAACTTGGTCTGGTCTGCTCATCAGAGTCCCCTCTACGGACGTGTTTTGGATTGGATTTTAAGATTTTCGACCATATTTCTCTTCCCTTTTTGTCCGGCCCATAACTCTGCCTAGAAAGGCCCTACATGCCCCAAACTTGGTCTGGTCTGCTCATCAGAGTCCCCTCTACAGGCGTGTTTTGGATTGGATTTTGTTTTAAATTGACCATATTTGTCTTCCCTTTTTTTCCGGCCCATAACTCTGCCTAGAATGGCCCTACATGCCCCAAACTTGGTCTGGTCTGCTCATCAGAGTCCCCTCTACGGGCGTGTTTTGGATTGGATTTTAAGATTTTCGACCATATTTGTCTTCCCTTTTTGTCCGGCCCATAACTCTGCCTAGAAAGGCCCTACATGCCCCAAACTTGGTCTGGTCTGCTCATCAGAGTCCCCTCTACGGGAGTGTTTTGGACAGGATTTTGATATTTTTTACCATATTTTTTAAATGCACCCCCCTTTATTGTCTGTTCTGTATATCCCAGCATCAAATGATTCTTACTGTACACTGAGGGCACTTGTATGAGTGACCACAGTAAGTTTCAGGTATGTGACACTTTCCTAGTCAGAGTTAGCAGGGGGTGCATTTCATGGCAAGAAGGAATACAACAAGCCTGTCATGAAATGCACCAAACTTGGTCTGGTCTGCTCATCAGAGTCCCCTCTACGGACGTGTTTTGGATTGGATTTTAAGATTTTCAACCATATTTCTCTTCCCTTTTTGTCCGGCCCATAACTCTGCCTAGAAAGGCCCTACATGCCCCAAACTTGGTCTGGTCTGCTCATCAGAGTCCCCTCTACAGGCGTGTTTCGGATTGGATTTTGTTTTAAATTGACCATATTTGTCTTCCCTTTTTTTCCGGCCCATAACTCTGCCTAGAATGGCCCTACATGCCCCAAACTTGGTCTGGTCTGCTCATCAGAGTCCCCTCTACGGGCGTGTTTTGGATTGGATTTTGTTTTAAATTGACCATATTTGTCTTCCCTTTTTGTCCGGCCCATAACTCTGCCTAGAATGGCCCTACATGCCCCAAACTTGGTCTGGTCTGCTCATCAGAGTCCCCTCTACGGGCTTGTTTTGGATTGGATTTTAAGATTTTTGACCATATTTGTCTTCCCTTTCTGTCCGGCCCATAACTCTGCCTAGAAAGGCCCTACATGCCCCAAACTTGGTCTGGTCTGCCCATCAGAGTCCCCTCTACGGGCGTGTTTTGGATTGGATTTTAAGATTTTTGACCATTTTTGTCTTCCCTTTTTGTCCGTCCCATAACTCTGCCTAGAAAGGCCCTACATGCCCCAAACTTGGTCTGGTCTGCTCATCAGAGTCCCCTCTACAGGCGTGTTTTGGATTGGATTTTAAGATTTTTGACCATATTTGTCTTCCCATTTTGTCCAGCCCATAACTCTGCCTAGAAAGGCCCTACATGCCCCAAACTTGGTCTGGTCTGCTCATCAGAGTCCTCTCTACGGGCGTGTTTTGGATTGGATTTTAAGATTTTTGACCATATTTGTCTTCCCTTTTTGTCCAGCCCATAACTCTGCCTAGAAAGGCCCTACATGCCCCAAACTTGGTCTGGTCTGCTCATCAGAGTCACCTCTACGGGCGTGTTTTGGATTGGATAAAAAAAAAAAAAGACCATATTTGACTTCCCTTTTTGTCCGGCCCATAACTCTGCCTAGAAAGGCCCTACATGTCCCAAACTTAGTCCCCTCTACGGGCGTGTTTTGGATTGGATTTTGATATTTCTTACCATATTTTTTAAATGCACCCCCCTTTATTGTCTGTTCTGTATATTCCAGCATCAAATGATTCTTACTGTACACTGAGGGCACTAGTATGAGTGACCACAGTAAGTTTCAGGCATGTGACACTTTCCTAGTCAGAGTTAGCAGGGGGTGCATTTCATGGCAAGAAGGAATACAACAAGCCTGTCGTGAAATGCACCAAACTTGGTCTGGTCTGCTCATCAGAGTCCCCTCTACGGGCGTGTTTCGGATTGTATTTTTGTTTAAATTGACCATATTTCACTTCCCTTTTTGTCCGGCCCATAACTCTGCCTAGAAAGGCCCTACATGCCCCAAACTTGGTCTGGTCTGCTCATCAGAGTCCCCTCTACGGGCGTGTTTTGGATTGGATTTTAAGATTTTTGACCATATTTGTCTTCCCTTTTTGTCCGGCCCATAACTCTGCCTAGAAAGGCCCTACATGCCCCAAACTTGGTCTGGTCTACTCATCAGAGCCCCCTCTACGGGCGTGTTTTGGATTGGATTTGGATATGTTTTACCATATTTTTTAAATGCACCCCCCTTTATTGTCTGTTCTGTATATCCCAGCATCAAATGATTCTTACTGTACACTGAGGGAACTAGTATGTGTGACCACAGTAAGTTTCAGGCATGTGACACTTTCCTAGTCAGAGTTAGCAGGGGGCGCATTTCATGGCAAGAAGGAATACAAGCCTGTCGTGAAATGCACCAAACTTGGTCTGGTCTGCTCATCAGAGTCCCCTCTACGGGCATGTTTTGGATTGGATTTCAAGATTTTTGACCATATTTGTCTTCCCTCTTTGTCCGGCCCATAACTCTGCCTAGAAAGGCCCTACATGCCCCAAACTTGGTCTGGTCTGCTCATCAGAGTCCCCTCTACGGGCGTGTTTCGGATTGTATTTTTGTTTAAATTGACCATATTTCACTTCCCTTTTTGTCCGGCCCATAACTCTGCCTAGAAAGGCCCTACATGCCCCAAACTTGGTCTGGTCTGCTCATCAGAGTCCCCTCTACGGGCATGTTTTGGATTGGATTTTGATATTTTTTACCATATTTTTCTTCCCTTTTTGTCCGGCCCATAACTCTGCCTAGAAACGCCCTACATGTCCCAAACTTAGTCTGGTCTACTCATCAGAGCCCCCTCTACGGGCGTGTTTTGGATTGGATTTTGATATTTTTTACCATAGTTTTTAAATGCACCCCCCTTTATTGTCTGTTCTGTATATCCCAGCATCAAATGATTCTTACTATACACTGAGGGCACTAGTATGAGTGACCACAGTAAGTTTCAGGCATGTGACACTTTACTAGTCAGAGTTAGCAGGGGGTGCATTTCATGGCAAGAAGGAATACAACAAGCCTGTCGTGAAATGTACCCCCCTCTATTGTCTGTTCTGTATATCCCAGCATCAAATGATTCTGACTGTACACTGAGGGAACTAGTATGAGTGACCACAGTAAGTTTCAGGCATGTGACACTTTCCTAGTCAGAGTTAGCAGGGGGTGCATTTCATGGCAAGAAGGAATACAAGCCTGTCGTGAAATGCACCAAACTTGGTCTGGTCTGCTCATCAGAGTCCCCTCTACGGGCGTGTTTCGGATTGTATTTTTGTTTAAATTGACCATATTTCACTTCCCTTTTTGTCCGGCCCATAACTCTGCCTAGAAAGGCCCTACATGCCCCAAACTTGGTCTGGTCTGCTCATCAGAGTCCCCTCTACGGGCGTGTTTTGGATTGGAGTTAAAAAAAAATTGACCATATTTGTCTTCCCTTTTTGTCCGGCCCATAACTCTGCCTAGAAAGGCCCTACATGCCCCAAACTTGGTCTGGTCTGCTCATCAGAGTCCCCTCTACGGGCGTGTTTTGGATTGGATTTTAAGATTTTTGACCATATTTGTCTTCCCTTTTTGTCCGGCCCATAACTCTGCCTAGAAAGGCCCTACATGCCCCAAACTTGGTCTGGTCTGCTCATTAGAGTCCCCTCTACGGGCATGTTTTGGATTGGATTTCAATATTTTTGACCATATTTGTCTTCCCTTTTTGTCCGGCCCATAACTCTGCCTAGAAAGGCCCTACATGCCCCAAACTTGGTCTGGTCTGCTCATCAGAGTCCCCTCTACGGGCGTGTTTTGGATTGGATTTTAAGATTTTTGACCATATTTGTCTTCCCTTTTTGTCCGGCCCATAACTCTGCCTAGAAAGGCCCTACATGCCCCAAACTTGGTCTGGTCTGCTCATTAGAGTCCCCTCTACGGGCATGTTTTGGATTGGATTTCAATATTTTTGACCATATTTGTCTTCCCTTTTTGTCCGGCCCATAACTCTGCCTAGAAAGGCCCTACATGCCCCAAACTTGGTCTGGTCTGCTCATCAGAGTCCCCTCTACGGGCGTGTTTTGGATTGGATTTTAAGATTTTTGACCATATTTGTCTTCCCTTTTTGTCCGGCCCATAACTCTGCCTAGAAAGGCCCTACATGCCCCAAACTTGGTCTGGTCTGCTCATTAGAGTCCCCTCTACGGGCATGTTTTGGATTGGATTTCAATATTTTTGACCATATTTGTCTTCCCTTTTTGTCCGGCCCATAACTCTGCCTAGAAAGGCCCTACATGCCCCAAACTTGGTCTGGTCTGCTCATCAGAGTCCCCTCTACGGGCGTGTTTTGGATTGGATTTTAAGATTTTGGACCATATTTGTCTTCCCTTTTTGTCCGGCCCATAACTCTGCCTAGAAACGCCCTACATGTCCCAAACTTAGTCTGGTCTACTCATCAGAGCCCCCTCTACGGGCGTGTTTTGGATTGGATTTTGATATTTTTTACCATATTTTTTAAATGCACCCCCCTTTATTGTCTGTTCTGTATATCCCAGCATCAAATGATTCTTACTATACACTGAGGGCACTAGTATGAGTGACCACAGTAAGTTTCAGGCATGTGACACTTTACTAGTCAGAGTTAGCAGGCGGTGCATTTCATGGCAAGAAGGAATACAACAAGCCTGTCGTGAAATGCACCCCCCTCTATTGTCTGTTCTGTATATCCCAGCATCAAATGATTCTGACTGTACACTGAGGGAACTAGTATGAGTGACCACAGTAAGTTTCAGGCATGTGACACTTTCCTAGTCAGAGTTAGCAGGGGGTGCATTTCATGGCAAGAAGGAATACAAGCCTGTCGTGAAATGCACCAAACTTGGTCTGGTCTGCTCATCAGAGTCCCCTCTACGGGCGTGTTTCGGATTGTATTTTTGTTTAAATTGACCATATTTCACTTCCCTTTTTGTCCGGCCCATAACTCTGCCTAGAAAGGCCCTACATGCCCCAAACTTGGTCTGGTCTGCTCATCAGAGTCCCCTCTACGGGCATGTTTTGGATTGGATTTTGATATTTTTTACCATATTTTTCTTCCCTTTTTGTCCGGCCCATAACTCTGCCTAGAAACGCCCTACATGTCCCAAACTTAGTCTGGTCTACTCATCAGAGCCCCCTCTACGGGCGTGTTTTGGATTGGATTTTGATATTTTTTACCATAGTTTTTAAATGCACCCCCCTTTATTGTCTGTTCTGTATATCCCAGCATCAAATGATTCTTACTATACACTGAGGGCACTAGTATGAGTGACCACAGTAAGTTTCAGGCATGTGACACTTTACTAGTCAGAGTTAGCAGGGGGTGCATTTCATGGCAAGAAGGAATACAACAAGCCTGTCGTGAAATGTACCCCCCTCTATTGTCTGTTCTGTATATCCCAGCATCAAATGATTCTGACTGTACACTGAGGGAACTAGTATGAGTGACCACAGTAAGTTTCAGGCATGTGACACTTTCCTAGTCAGAGTTAGCAGGGGGTGCATTTCATGGCAAGAAGGAATACAAGCCTGTCGTGAAATGCACCAAACTTGGTCTGGTCTGCTCATCAGAGTCCCCTCTACGGGCGTGTTTCGGATTGTATTTTTGTTTAAATTGACCATATTTCACTTCCCTTTTTGTCCGGCCCATAACTCTGCCTAGAAAGGCCCTACATGCCCCAAACTTGGTCTGGTCTGCTCATCAGAGTCCCCTCTACGGGCGTGTTTTGGATTGGAGTTTAAAAAAAATTGACCATATTTGTCTTCCCTTTTTGTCCGGCCCATAACTCTGCCTAGAAAGGCCCTACATGCCCCAAACTTGGTCTGGTCTGCTCATCAGAGTCCCCTCTACGGGCGTGTTTTGGATTGGATTTTAAGATTTTTGACCATATTTGTCTTCCCTTTTTGTCCGGCCCATAACTCTGCCTAGAAAGGCCCTACATGCCCCAAACTTGGTCTGGTCTGCTCATTAGAGTCCCCTCTACGGGCATGTTTTGGATTGGATTTCAATATTTTTGACCATATTTGTCTTCCCTTTTTGTCCGGCCCATAACTCTGCCTAGAAAGGCCCTACATGCCCCAAACTTGGTCTGGTCTGCTCATCAGAGTCCCCTCTACGGGCGTGTTTTGGATTGGATTTTAAGATTTTTGACCATATTTGTCTTCCCTTTTTGTCCGGCCCATAACTCTGCCTAGAAAGGCCCTACATGCCCCAAACTTGGTCTGGTCTGCTCATTAGAGTCCCCTCTACGGGCATGTTTTGGATTGGATTTCAATATTTTTGACCATATTTGTCTTCCCTTTTTGTCCGGCCCATAACTCTGCCTAGAAAGGCCCTACATGCCCCAAACTTGGTCTGGTCTGCTCATCAGAGTCCCCTCTACGGGCGTGTTTTGGATTGGATTTTAAGATTTTTGACCATATTTGTCTTCCCTTTTTGTCCGGCCCATAACTCTGCCTAGAAAGGCCCTACATGCCCCAAACTTGGTCTGGTCTGCTCATTAGAGTCCCCTCTACGGGCATGTTTTGGATTGGATTTCAATATTTTTGACCATATTTGTCTTCCCTTTTTGTCCGGCCCATAACTCTGCCTAGAAAGGCCCTACATGCCCCAAACTTGGTCTGGTCTGCTCATTAGAGTCCCCTCTACGGGCATGTTTTGGATTGGATTTCAATATTTTTGACCATATTTGTCTTCCCTTTTTGTCCGGCCCATAACTCTGCCTAGAAAGGCCCTACATGCCCCAAACTTGGTCTGGTCTGCTCATCAGAGTCCCCTCTACGGGCGTGTTTTGGATTGGATTTTAAGATTTTTGACCATATTTGTCTTCCCTTTTTGTCCGGCCCATAACTCTGCCTAGAAAGGCCCTACATGCCCCAAACTTGGTCTGGTCTGCTCATCAGAGTCCCCTCTACGGGCGTGTTTTGGATTGGAGTTTAAAAAAAATTGACCATATTTGTCTTCCCTTTTTGTCCGGCCCATAACTCTGCCTAGAAAGGCCCTACATGCCCCAAACTTGGTCTGGTCTGCTCATCAGAGTCCCCTCTACGGGTGTGTTTTGGATTGGATTTTAAGATTTTTGACCATATTTGTCTTCCCTTTTTGTCCGGCCCATAACTCTGCCTAGAAAGGCCCTACATGCCCCACACTTGGTCTGGTCTGCTCATCAGAGTCCCCTCTACGGGCATGTTTTGGATTGGATTTTGATATTTTTTACCATATTTTTCTTCCCTTTTTGTCCGGCCCATAACTCTTCCTAGAAACGCCCTACATGTCCCAAACTTAGTCTGGTCTACTCATCAGAGCCCCCTCTACGGGCGTGTTTTGGATTGGATTTGGATATTTTTTACCATATTTTTTAAATGCACCCCCCTTTATTGTCTGTTCTGTATATCCCAGCATCAAATGATTCTTACTATACATTGAGGGCACTAGTATGAGTAACCACAGTAAGTTTCAGGCATGTGACACTTTCCTAGTCAGAGTTAGCAGGGGGTTCATGGCAAGAAGGAATACAACAAGCCTGTCGTGAAATGCACCCCCCTCTATTGTCTGTTCTGTATATCCCAGCATCAAATGATTCTGACTGTACACTGAGGGCACTAGTATGAGTAACCACAGTAAGTTTCAGGCATGTGACACTTTCCTAGTCAGAGTTAGCATGGGGTGCATTTCATGGCAAGAAGGAATACAACAAGCCTGTCGTGAAATTCACCCCCCTCTATTTTCTGTTCTGTATATCCCAGCATCAAATGATTCTTACCGTACACTGAGGGCACAAGTATGAGTAAGCAGAGTAAGTTTCAGGCATGTGGCACTTTCCTAGTCAGGGTTAGCAGGGGGTGCATTTCATGGCAAGAAGGAATACAACAAGCCTGTCGTGAAATGCACCAAACTTGGTCTGGTCTGCTCATCAGAGTCCCCTCTACGGGCGTGTTTTGGATTGTATTTTTTAAAAAATTGACCATATTTGACTTCCTATTTTGTCCGGCCCATAACTCTGCCTAGAAAGGCCCTACATGCCCCAAACTTGGTCTGGTCTGCTCATCAGAGTCCCCTCTACGGGAGTGTTTTGGATTGGATTTTAAGATTTTTGACCATATTTGTCTTCCCTTTTTGTCCGGCCCATAACTCTGCCTAGCCTCTTAATATTCCTGTTAAATGTGCCTAAAAACGCCTAAACAGCATACCCAAAGTAAATTGGAAGCTGTTCTTGAACCATTTGGAGTACATGCATGTAAATGATCTCTTTTGAAAGCTGACACTCTGAAGTTATGTCCCCTGTTGTCAGGACCCCTGTCAGTCCTACTAGTGTTGAGTAATAGAAGCTTGAACACAAGGAAAGTGAAAATTTCTATTTCCGCCTAGATTTTGTTTTGAAAACAGAGGCCTGAAGAGGCCTAGAGGTGGTAGGTATTAGCTGGAAGACTAAATTGGACCACAGGTTGAAGCCTTACCCAATTCAAATCAAAAGTCAAACATAATACCACAATATATTCATATTTGACACATGTATTTATAAGAGTACATCCAGGCATTTTCTAAAAGGGCCTTTTGGAGACTCCAAAATGACCCTTTGTAACCAAGGTCAAATACTCATGATAAAAAGGTATTATTTTTCATAATTGTTATCTCTAATGAAAGGTGGTACTTAGAACTATCATATATAATAGCTAAATCCCTAATTAGTATTACTGAAACACAAAAACTGAAGCATGAACACATTGGAGTGCTTTATCTGATTCCAAGGATTGGCGCACGAAGAACACTGATTCTGTCAACCATATTGCGCAATCGACTTTTATTTTGAAGGCTCCACAGAGACATACAAATGAGGTATTGGCATTTTCAGCTAGCTGTCAGCTACAAGGCTAACGAGCTCATTTCAGAGCCAGTCTAAGCCAGTTCGAGAAATTTGTTTAGAACGAGTGTGTGTGGGGGGGGGGGGCGGGGGCAGGACACACAGACCTAGTTGGCTTTAGAGGGCTGTCAACGGGGCATGGAAGCTCCTATTGGGTCAAACAAGGTGTCAATCAAAAGGGGAGGGTTCAACGGACATTTTGATGCCTTCATATTGTAAATACTCCGTTGCTAACCGGAGAAAAGAACACTTTTATGTGAACAAGTTGTTTCTTCTGTCGGCTAACTTGCATAATGAAACAAAGGATAATGGATATTCATGAAGTAAAACATTGTATTTGGACGAATTACTTTACATGGTTAGATACTTTGAACCCTTGGGACTGTAAGCAGATCAAGTTTTGATGGCATGATTTGCACACCTGGACCTATTTGAACCACTTAGGGTGAGTAAAACTTTTTTCTTTGGCATTGTTGAAGGAATGTTCACCGGAAAAAGACGTTGACTTTGCTTGCTATTGCGACTTGATCTTGAATTGGTTTATTTCAATGGAAGCACAAGAATGGTAGCTTTCCAATGATGTATAACATGTGTAGCGTCTAAAAAATATATTTGTTAGAATTTAGTGCGTCGTAACTGAGGAAGGGGGGGGCAGCATTTTTGTAACGCGGGCGAAACAGTAGCCTAAACAGGCTAGAAAGGCCTTACATGCCCCAAACTTGGTCTGGTCTGCTCATCAGAGTCCCCTCTACGGGCGTGTTTTGGATTGGATTTTAAGATTTTTGACCATATTTCACTTCCCTTTTTGTCCGGCCCATAACTCTGCCTAGAAAGGCCCTACATGCCCCAAACTTGGTCTGGTCTGCTCATCAGAGTCCCCTCTACGGGCGTGTTTTGGATTGGACTTTAAGATTTTTGACCATATTTGTCTTCCCTTTTAGTCCGGCCCATAACTCTGCCTAGAAAGGCCCTACATGCCCCAAACTTGGTCTGGTCTGCTCATCAGAGTCCCCTCTACGGGCATGTTTTGGATTGGATTTCAAGATTTTTGACCATATTTGTCTTCCCTTTTTGTCCGGCCCATAACTCTGCCTAGAAAGGCCCTACATGCCCCAAACTTGGTCTGGTCTGCTCATCAGAGTCCCCTCTACGGGCGTGTTTTGGATTGGATTTTAAGATTTTTGACCATATTTGTCTTCCCTTTTTGTCCGGCCCATAACTCTGCCTAGAAAGGCCCTACATGCCCCAAACTTGGTCTGGTCTGCTCATTAGAGTCCCCTCTACGGGCATGTTTTGGATTGGATTTCAATATTTTTGACCATATTTGTCTTCCCTTTTTGTCCGGCCCATAACTCTGCCTAGAAAGGCCCTACATGCCCCAAACTTGGTCTGGTCTGCTCATCAGAGTCCCCTCTACGGGCGTGTTTTGGATTGGATTTTAAGATTTTTGACCATATTTGTCTTCCCTTTTTGTCCGGCCCATAACTCTGCCTAGAAAGGCCCTACATGCCCCAAACTTGGTCTGGTCTGCTCATTAGAGTCCCCTCTACGGGCATGTTTTGGATTGGATTTCAATATTTTTGACCATATTTGTCTTCCCTTTTTGTCCGGCCCATAACTCTGCCTAGAAAGGCCCTACATGCCCCAAACTTGGTCTGGTCTGCTCATCAGAGTCCCCTCTACGGGCATGTTTTGGATTGGATTTTGATATTTTTTACCATATTTTTCTTCCCTTTTTGTCCGGCCCATAACTCTGCCTAGAAACGCCCTACATGTCCCAAACTTAGTCTCGTCTACTCATCAGAGCCCCCTCTACGGGCGTGTTTTGGATTGGATTTTGATATTTTTTACCATATTTTTTAAATGCACCCCCCTTTATTGTCTGTTCTGTATATCCCAGCATCAAATGATTCTTACTATACACTGAGGGCACTAGTATGAGTGACCACAGTAAGTTTCAGGCATGTGACACTTTACTAGTCAGAGTTAGCAGGCGGTGCATTTCATGGCAAGAAGGAATACAACAAGCCTGTCCTGAAATGCACCCCCCTCTATTGTCTGTTCTGTATATCCCAGCATCAAATGATTCTGACTGTACACTGAGGGCACTAGTATGAGTAACCACAGTAAGTTTCAGGCATGTGACACTTTCTTAGTCAGAGTTAGCAGGGGGTTCATGGCAAGAAGGAATACAACAAGCCTGTCGTGAAATGCACCAAACTTGGTCTGGTCTGCTCATCAGAGTCCCCTCTATGGGCGTGTTTCGGATTGTATTTTTGTTTAAATTGACCATATTTCACTTCCCTTTTTGTCCGGCCCATAACTCTGCCTAGAAAGGCCCTACATGCCCCAAACTTGGTCTGGTCTGCTCATCAGAGTCCCCTCTACGGGCGTGTTTTGGATTGGATTTTGTTTTAAATTGACCATATTTGACTTCCCTTTTTGTCCGGCCCATAACTCTGCCTAGAAAGGCCCTACATGCCCCAAACTTGGTCTGGTCTGCTCATCAGAGTCCCCTCTACGGGCGTGTTTTGGATTGGATTTGGATATTTTTTACCATATTTTTTAAATGCAAATCCCTTTATTGTCTGTTCTGTATATCCCAGCATCATTTGATTCTTACTGTACACTGAGGGAACTAGTATGAGTGACCACAGTACGTTTCAGGCATGTGACACTTTCCTAGTCAGAGTTAGCAGGGGTGCATTTCATGGCAAGAAGGAATACAACAAGCCTGTCGTGAAATGCACCAAACTTGGTCTGGTCTACTCATCAGAGTCCCCTCTATGGGCGTGTTTCGGATTGTATTTTTGTTTAAATTGACCATATTTGACTTCCCTTTTTGTCCGGCCCATAACTCTGCCTAGAAAGGCCCTACATGCCCCAAACTTGGTCTGGTCTGCTCATCAGAGTCCCCTCTATGGGCGTGTTTTGGATTGGATTTGGATATTTTTTACCATATTTTTTAAATGCAAATCCCTTTATTGTCTGTTCTGTATATCCCAGCATCAAATGATTCTTACTGTACACTGAGGGAACTAGTATGAGTGACCACAGTAAGTTTCAGGCATGTGACACTTTCCTAGTCAGAGTTAGCAGGGGTGCATTTCATGGCAAGAAGGAATACAACAAGCCTGTCGTGAAATGCACCAAACTTGGTCTGGTCTGCTCATCAGAGCCCCCTCTACGGGCGTGTTTTGGATTGGATTTGGATATTTTTTACCATATTTTTTAAATGCAAATCCCTTTATTGTCTGTTCTGTATATCCCAGCATCAAATGATTCTTACTGTACACTGAGGGAACTAGTATGAGTGACCACAGTAAGTTTCAGGCATGTGACACTTTCCTAGTCAGAGTTAGCAGGGGTGCATTTCATGGCAAGAAGGAATACAACAAGCCTGTCGTGAAATGCACCAAACTTGGTCTGGTCTGCTCATCAGAGTCCCCTCTATGGGCGTGTTTCGGATTGTATTTTTGTTTAAATTGACCATATTTGACTTCCCTTTTTGTCCGGCCCATAACTCTGCCTAGAAAGGCCCTACATGCCCCAAACTTGGTCTGGTCTGCTCATCAGAGTCCCCTCTACGGGCGTGTTTTGGATTGGATTTGGATATTTTTTACCATATTTTTTAAATGCAAATCCCTTTATTGTCTGTTCTGTATATCCCAGCATCAAATGATTCTTACTGTACACTGAGGGAACTAGTATGAGTGACCACAGTAAGTTTCAGGCATGTGACACTTTCCTAGTCAGAGTTAGCAGGGGTGCATTTCATGGCAAGAAGGAATACAACAAGCCTGTCGTGAAATGCACCAAACTTGGTCTGGTCTGCTCATCAGAGCCCCCTCTACGGGCGTGTTTTGGATTGGATTTGGATATTTTTTACCATATTTTTTAAATGCAAATCCCTTTATTGTCTGTTCTGTATATCCCAGCATCAAATGATTCTTACTGTACACTGAGGGAACTAGTATGAGTGACCACAGTAAGTTTCAGGCATGTGACACTTTCCTAGTCAGAGTTAGCAGGGGTGCATTTCATGGCAAGAAGGAATACAACAAGCCTGTCGTGAAATGCACCAAACTTGGTCTGGTCTGCTCATCAGAGTCCCCTCTATGGGCGTGTTTCGGATTGTATTTTTGTTTAAATTGACCATATTTGACTTCCCTTTTTGTCCGGCCCATAACTCTGCCTAGAAAGGCCCTACATGCCCCAAACTTGGTCTGGTCTGCTCATCAGAGTCCCCTCTACGGGCGTGTTTTGGATTGGATTTGGATATTTTTTACCATATTTTTTAAATGCAAATCCCTTTATTGTCTGTTCTGTATATCCCAGCATCAAATGATTCTTACTGTACACTGAGGGAACTAGTATGAGTGACCACAGTAAGTTTCAGGCATGTGACACTTTCCTAGTCAGAGTTAGCAGGGGTGCATTTCATGGCAAGAAGGAATACAACAAGCCTGTCGTGAAATGCACCAAACTTGGTCTGGTCTGCTCATCAGAGTCCCCTCTACGGGCGTGTTTTGGATTGGATTTTAAGATTTTTTACCATATTTGTCTTCCCTTTTTGTCCGACCCATAACTCTGCCTAGAAAGGCCCTACATGCCCCAAACTTGGTCTGGTCTGCTCATCAGAGTCCCCTCTACGGGCATGTTTTGGATTGGATTTTAAGATTTTTGACCATATTTGTCTTCCCTTTTTGGCCGGCCCATAACTCTGCCTAGAAAGGCCCTTCATGCCACAAACTTGGTCTGGTCTGCTCATCAGAGTCCCCTCTACGGGCGTGTTTTGGATTGTATTTTAAGATTTTTGACCATATTTGACTTCCCTTTTTGTCCGGCCCATAACTCTGCCTAGAAACGCCCTACATGTCCCAAACTTGGTCTGGTCTGCTCATCAGACTCCCCTCTACGGGAGTGTTTTGGATTGGATTTTAAGATTTTTGACCATATTTGACTTCCCTTTTTGTCCGGCCCATAACTCTGCCTAGAAAGGCCCTACATGTCCCAAACTTAGTCTGGTCTACTCATCAGAGCCCCCTCTACGGGCGTGTTTTGGATTGGATTTTGATATTTTTTACCATATTTTTTAAATGCACCCCCCTTTATTGTCTGTTCTGTATATCCCAGCATCAAATGATTCTGACTGTACACTGAGGGAACTAGTATGAGTGACCACAGTAAGTTTCAGGCATGTGACACTTTCCTAGTCAGAGTTAGCAGGGGGTGCATTTCATGGCAAGAAGGAATACAAGCCTGTCGTGAAATGCACCAAACTTGGTCTGGTCTGCTCATCAGAGTCCCCTCTACGGGCGTGTTTCGGATTGTATTTTTGTTTAAATTGACCATATTTCACTTCCCTTTTTGTCCGGCCCATAACTCTGCCTAGAAAGGCCCTACATGCCCCAAACTTGGTCTGGTCTGCTCATCAGAGTCCCCTCTACGGGCGTGTTTTGGATTGGATTTTAAGATTTTTGACCATATTTGTCTTCCCTTTTTGTCCGGCCCATAACTCTGCCTAGAAAGGCCCTACATGCCCCAAACTTGGTCTGGTCTGCTCATCAGAGTCCCCTCTACGGGCATGTTTTGGATTGGATTTTGATATTTTTTACCATATTTTTCTTCCCTTTTTGTCCGGCCCATAACTCTGCCTAGAAACGCCCTACATGTCCCACACTTAGTCTGGTCTACTCATCAGAGCCCCCTCTACGGGCGTGTTTTGGATTGGATTTTGATATTTTTTACCATATTTTTTAAATGCACCCCCCTTTATTGTCTGTTCTGTATATCCCAGCATCAAATGATTCTTACTATACACTGAGGGCACTAGTATGAGTGACCACAGTAAGTTTCAGGCATGTGACACTTTACTAGTCAGAGTTAGCAGGCGGTGCATTTCATGGCAAGAAGGAATACAACAAGCCTGTCGTGAAATGCACCCCCCTCTATTGTCTGTTCTGTATATCCCAGCATCAAATGATTCTGACTGTACACTGAGGGAACTAGTATGAGTGACCACAGTAAGTTTCAGGCATGTGACACTTTCCTAGTCAGAGTTAGCAGGGGTGCATTTCATGGCAAGAAGGAATACAAGCCTGTTGTGAAATGCACCAAACTTGGTCTGGTCTGCTCATCAGAGTCCCCTCTACGGGCGTGTTTCGGATTGTATTTTTGTTTAAATTGACCATATTTCACTTCCCTTTTTGTCCGGCCCATAACTCTGCCTAGAAAGGCCCTACATGCCCCAAACTTGGTCTGGTCTGCTCATCAGAGTCCCCTCTACGGGCGTGTTTTGGATTGGAGTTAAAAAAAAATTGACCATATTTGTCTTCCCTTTTTGTCCGGCCCATAACTCTGCCTAGAAAGGCCCTACATGCCCCAAACTTGGTCTGGTCTGCTCATCAGAGTCCCCTCTACGGGCGTGTTTTGGATTGGATTTTAAGATTTTTGACCATATTTGTCTTCCCTTTTTGTCCGGCCCATAACTCTGCCTAGAAAGGCCCTACATGCCCCAAACTTGGTCTGGTCTGCTCATTAGAGTCCCCTCTACGGGCATGTTTTGGATTGGATTTCAATATTTTTGACCATATTTGTCTTCCCTTTTTGTCCGGCCCATAACTCTGCCTAGAAAGGCCCTACATGCCCCAAACTTGGTCTGGTCTGCTCATCAGAGTCCCCTCTACGGGCGTGTTTTGGATTGGATTTTAAGATTTTTGACCATATTTGTCTTCCCTTTTTGTCCGGCCCATAACTCTGCCTAGAAAGGCCCTACATGCCCCAAACTTGGTCTGGTCTGCTCATCAGAGTCCCCTCTACGGGCGTGTTTTGGATTGGATTTTAAGATTTTTGACCATATTTGTCTTCCCTTTTTGTCCGGCCCATAACTCTGCCTAGAAACGCCCTACATGTCCCAAACTTAGTCTGGTCTACTCATCAGAGCCCCCTCTACGGGCGTGTTTTGGATTGGATTTTGATATTTTTTACCATATTTTTTAAATGCACCCCCCTTTATTGTCTGTTCTGTATATCCCAGCATCAAATGATTCTTACTATACACTGAGGGCACTAGTATGAGTGACCACAGTAAGTTTCAGGCATGTGACACTTTACTAGTCAGAGTTAGCAGGCGGTGCATTTCATGGCAAGAAGGAATACAACAAGCCTGTCGTGAAATGCACCCCCCTCTATTGTCTGTTCTGTATATCCCAGCATCAAATGATTCTGACTGTACACTGAGGGAACTAGTATGAGTGACCACAGTAAGTTTCAGGCATGTGACACTTTCCTAGTCAGAGTTAGCAGGGGGTGCATTTCATGGCAAGAAGGAATACAAGCCTGTCGTGAAATGCACCAAACTTGGTCTGGTCTGCTCATCAGAGTCCCCTCTACGGGCGTGTTTCGGATTGTATTTTTGTTTAAATTGACCATATTTCACTTCCCTTTTTGTCCGGCCCATAACTCTGCCTAGAAAGGCCCTACATGCCCCAAACTTGGTCTGGTCTGCTCATCAGAGTCCCCTCTACAGGCGTGTTTTGGATTGGAGTTTAAAAAAAATTGACCATATTTGTCTTCCCTTTTTGTCCGGCCCATAACTCTGCCTAGAAAGGCCCTACATGCCCCAAACTTGGTCTGGTCTGCTCATCAGAGTCCCCTCTACGGGCGTGTTTTGGATTGGATTTTAAGATTTTTGACCATATTTGTCTTCCCTTTTTGTCCGGCCCATAACTCTGCCTAGAAAGGCCCTACATGCCCCAAACTTGGTCTGGTCTGCTCATTAGAGTCCCCTCTACGGGCATGTTTTGGATTGGATTTCAATATTTTTGACCATATTTGTCTTCCCTTTTTGTCCGGCCCATAACTCTGCCTAGAAAGGCCCTACATGCCCCAAACTTGGTCTGGTCTGCTCATCAGAGTCCCCTCTACGGGCGTGTTTTGGATTGGATTTTAAGATTTTTGACCATATTTGTCTTCCCTTTTTGTCCGGCCCATAACTCTGCCTAGAAAGGCCCTACATGCCCCAAACTTGGTCTGGTCTGCTCATCAGAGTCCCCTCTACGGGCGTGTTTTGGATTGGAGTTTAAAAAAAATTGACCATATTTGTCTTCCCTTTTTGTCCGGCCCATAACTCTGCCTAGAAAGGCCCTACATGCCCCAAACTTGGTCTGGTCTGCTCATCAGAGTCCCCTCTACGGGCGTGTTTTGGATTGGATTTTAAGATTTTTGACCATATTTGTCTTCCCTTTTTGTCCGGCCCATAACTCTGCCTAGAAAGGCCCTACATGCCCCACACTTGGTCTGGTCTGCTCATCAGAGTCCCCTCTACGGGCATGTTTTGGATTGGATTTTGATATTTTTTACCATATTTTTCTTCCCTTTTTGTCCGGCCCATAACTCTTCCTAGAAACGCCCTACATGTCCCAAACTTAGTCTGGTCTACTCATCAGAGCCCCCTCTACGGGCGTGTTTTGGATTGGATTTGGATATTTTTTACCATATTTTTTAAATGCACCCCCCTTTATTGTCTGTTCTGTATATCCCAGCATCAAATGATTCTTACTATACATTGAGGGCACTAGTATGAGTAACCACAGTAAGTTTCAGGCATGTGACACTTTCCTAGTCAGAGTTAGCAGGGGGTTCATGGCAAGAAGGAATACAACAAGCCTGTCGTGAAATGCACCCCCCTCTATTGTCTGTTCTGTATATCCCAGCATCAAATGATTCTGACTGTACACTGAGGGCACTAGTATGAGTAACCACAGTAAGTTTCAGGCATGTGACACTTTCCTAGTCAGAGTTAGCATGGGGTGCATTTCATGGCAAGAAGGAATACAACAAGCCTGTCGTGAAATTCACCCCCCTCTATTTTCTGTTCTGTATATCCCAGCATCAAATGATTCTTACCGTACACTGAGGGCACAAGTATGAGTAAGCAGAGTAAGTTTCAGGCATGTGGCACTTTCCTAGTCAGGGTTAGCAGGGGGTGCATTTCATGGCAAGAAGGAATACAACAAGCCTGTCGTGAAATGCACCAAACTTGGTCTGGTCTGCTCATCAGAGTCCCCTCTACGGGCGTGTTTTGGATTGTATTTTTTTAAAAATTGACCATATTTGACTTCCTATTTTGTCCGGCCCATAACTCTGCCTAGAAAGGCCCTACATGCCCCAAACTTGGTCTGGTCTGCTCATCAGAGTCCCCTCTACGGGAGTGTTTTGGATTGGATTTTAAGATTTTTGACCATATTTGTCTTCCCTTTTTGTCCGGCCCATAACTCTGCCTAGCCTCTTAATATTCCTGTTAAATGTGCCTAAAAACGCCTAAACAGCATACCCAAAGTAAATTGGAAGCTGTTCTTGAACCATTTGGAGTACATGCATGTAAATGATCTCTTTTGAAAGCTGACACTCTGAAGTTATGTCCCCTGTTGTCAGGACCCCTGTCAGTCCTACTAGTGTTGAGTAATAGAAGCTTGAACACAAGGAAAGTGAAAATTTCTATTTCCGCCTAGATTTTGTTTTGAAAACAGAGGCCTGAAGAGGCCTAGAGGTGGTAGGTATTAGCTGGAAGACTAAATTGGACCACAGGTTGAAGCCTTACCCAATTCAAATCAAAAGTCAAACATAATACCACAATATATTCATATTTGACACATGTTTTTATAAGAGTACATCCAGGCATTTTCTAAAAGGGCCTTTTGGAGACTCCAAAATGACCCTTTGTAACCAAGGTCAAATACTCATGATAAAAAGGTATTATTTTTCATAATTGTTATCTCTAATGAAAGGTGGTACTTAGAACTATCATATATAATAGCTAAATCCCTAATTAGTATTACTGAAACACAAAAACTGAAGCATGAACACATTGGAGTGCTTTATCTGATTCCAAGGATTGGCGCACGAAGAACACTGATTCTGTCAACCATATTGCGCAATCGACTTTTATTTTGAAGGCTCCACAGAGACATACAAATGAGGTATTGGCATTTTCAGCTAGCTGTCAGCTACAAGGCTAACGAGCTCATTTCAGAGCCAGTCTAAGCCAGTTCGAGAAATTTGTTTAGAACGAGTGTGTGTGGGGGGGGGGGGCGGGGGCAGGACACACAGACCTAGTTGGCTTTAGAGGGCTGTCAACGGGGCATGGAAGCTCCTATTGGGTCAAACAAGGTGTCAATCAAAAGGGGAGGGTTCAACGGACATTTTGATGCCTTCATATTGTAAATACTCCGTTGCTAACCGGAGAAAAGAACACTTTTATGTGAACAAGTTGTTTCTTCTGTCGGCTAACTTGCATAATGAAACAAAGGATAATGGATATTCATGAAGTAAAACATTGTATTTGGACGAATTACTTTACATGGTTAGATACTTTGAACCCTTGGGACTGTAAGCAGATCAAGTTTTGATGGCATGATTTGCACACCTGGACCTATTTGAACCACTTAGGGTGAGTAAAACTTTTTTCTTTGGCATTGTTGAAGGAATGTTCACCGGAAAAAGACGTTGACTTTGCTTGCTATTGCGACTTGATCTTGAATTGGTTTATTTCAATGGAAGCACAAGAATGGTAGCTTTCCAATGATGTATAACATGTGTAGCATCTAAAAAATATATTTGTTAGAATTTAGTGCGTCGTAACTGAGGAAGGGGGGGGCAGCATTTTTGTAACGCGGGCGAAACAGTAGCCTAAACAGGCTAGAAAGGCCTTACATGCCCCAAACTTGGTCTGGTCTGCTCATCAGAGTCCCCTCTACGGGCGTGTTTTGGATTGGATTTTAAGATTTTTGACCATATTTCACTTCCCTTTTTGTCCGGCCCATAACTCTGCCTAGAAAGGCCCTACATGCCCCAAACTTGGTCTGGTCTGCTCATCAGAGTCCCCTCTACGGGCGTGTTTTGGATTGGATTTTAAGATTTTTGACCATATTTGTCTTCCCTTTTAGTCCGGCCCATAACTCTGCCTAGAAAGGCCCTACATGCCCCAAACTTGGTCTGGTCTGCTCATCAGAGTCCCCTCTACGGGCATGTTTTGGATTGGATTTCAAGATTTTTGACCATATTTGTCTTCCCTTTTTGTCCGGCCCATAACTCTGCCTAGAAAGGCCCTACATGCCCCAAACTTGGTCTGGTCTGCTCATCAGAGTCCCCTCTACGGGCGTGTTTTGGATTGGATTTTAAGATTTTTGACCATATTTGTCTTCCCTTTTTGTCCGGCCCATAACTCTGCCTAGAAAGGCCCTACATGCCCCAAACTTGGTCTGGTCTGCTCATTAGAGTCCCCTCTACGGGCGTGTTTTGGATTGGATTTTAAGATTTTTGACCATATTTGTCTTCCCTTTTTGTCCGGCCCATAACTCTGCCTAGAAAGGCCCTACATGCCCCAAACTTGGTCTGGTCTGCTCATTAGAGTCCCCTCTACGGGCATGTTTTGGATTGGATTTCAATATTTTTGACCATATTTGTCTTCCCTTTTTGTCCGGCCCATAACTCTGCCTAGAAAGGCCCTACATGCCCCAAACTTGGTCTGGTCTGCTCATCAGAGTCCCCTCTACGGGCATGTTTTGGATTGGATTTTGATATTTTTTACCATATTTTTCTTCCCTTTTTGTCCGGCCCATAACTCTGCCTAGAAACGCCCTACATGTCCCAAACTTAGTCTCGTCTACTCATCAGAGCCCCCTCTACGGGCGTGTTTTGGATTGGATTTTGATATTTTTTACCATATTTTTTAAATGCACCCCCCTTTATTGTCTGTTCTGTATATCCCAGCATCAAATGATTCTTACTATACACTGAGGGCACTAGTATGAGTGACCACAGTAAGTTTCAGGCATGTGACACTTTACTAGTCAGAGTTAGCAGGCGGTGCATTTCATGGCAAGAAGGAATACAACAAGCCTGTCCTGAAATGCACCCCCCTCTATTGTCTGTTCTGTATATCCCAGCATCAAATGATTCTGACTGTACACTGAGGGCACTAGTATGAGTAACCACAGTAAGTTTCAGGCATGTGACACTTTCTTAGTCAGAGTTAGCAGGGGGTTCATGGCAAGAAGGAATACAACAAGCCTGTCGTGAAATGCACCAAACTTGGTCTGGTCTGCTCATCAGAGTCCCCTCTATGGGCGTGTTTCGGATTGTATTTTTGTTTAAATTGACCATATTTCACTTCCCTTTTTGTCCGGCCCATAACTCTGCCTAGAAAGGCCCTACATGCCCCAAACTTGGTCTGGTCTGCTCATCAGAGTCCCCTCTACGGGCGTGTTTTGGATTGGATTTTGTTTTAAATTGACCATATTTGACTTCCCTTTTTGTCCGGCCCATAACTCTGCCTAGAAAGGCCCTACATGCCCCAAACTTGGTCTGGTCTGCTCATCAGAGTCCCCTCTACGGGCGTGTTTTGGATTGGATTTGGATATTTTTTACCATATTTTTTAAATGCAAATCCCTTTATTGTCTGTTCTGTATATCCCAGCATCATTTGATTCTTACTGTACACTGAGGGAACTAGTATGAGTGACCACAGTACGTTTCAGGCATGTGACACTTTCCTAGTCAGAGTTAGCAGGGGTGCATTTCATGGCAAGAAGGAATACAACAAGCCTGTCGTGAAATGCACCAAACTTGGTCTGGTCTGCTCATCAGAGTCCCCTCTATGGGCGTGTTTCGGATTGTATTTTTGTTTAAATTGACCATATTTGACTTCCCTTTTTGTCCGGCCCATAACTCTGCCTAGAAAGGCCCTACATGCCCCAAACTTGGTCTGGTCTGCTCATCAGAGTCCCCTCTATGGGCGTGTTTTGGATTGGATTTGGATATTTTTTACCATATTTTTTAAATGCAAATCCCTTTATTGTCTGTTCTGTATATCCCAGCATCAAATGATTCTTACTGTACACTGAGGGAACTAGTATGAGTGACCACAGTAAGTTTCAGGCATGTGACACTTTCCTAGTCAGAGTTAGCAGGGGTGCATTTCATGGCAAGAAGGAATACAACAAGCCTGTCGTGAAATGCACCAAACTTGGTCTGGTCTGCTCATCAGAGCCCCCTCTACGGGCGTGTTTTGGATTGGATTTGGATATTTTTTACCATATTTTTTAAATGCAAATCCCTTTATTGTCTGTTCTGTATATCCCAGCATCAAATGATTCTTACTGTACACTGAGGGAACTAGTATGAGTGACCACAGTAAGTTTCAGGCATGTGACACTTTCCTAGTCAGAGTTAGCAGGGGTGCATTTCATGGCAAGAAGGAATACAACAAGCCTGTCGTGAAATGCACCAAACTTGGTCTGGTCTGCTCATCAGAGTCCCCTCTATGGGCGTGTTTCGGATTGTATTTTTGTTTAAATTGACCATATTTGACTTCCCTTTTTGTCCGGCCCATAACTCTGCCTAGAAAGGCCCTACATGCCCCAAACTTGGTCTGGTCTGCTCATCAGAGTCCCCTCTACGGGCGTGTTTTGGATTGGATTTGGATATTTTTTACCATATTTTTTAAATGCAAATCCCTTTATTGTCTGTTCTGTATATCCCAGCATCAAATGATTCTTACTGTACACTGAGGGAACTAGTATGAGTGACCACAGTAAGTTTCAGGCATGTGACACTTTCCTAGTCAGAGTTAGCAGGGGTGCATTTCATGGCAAGAAGGAATACAACAAGCCTGTCGTGAAATGCACCAAACTTGGTCTGGTCTGCTCATCAGAGCCCCCTCTACGGGCGTGTTTTGGATTGGATTTGGATATTTTTTACCATATTTTTTAAATGCAAATCCCTTTATTGTCTGTTCTGTATATCCCAGCATCAAATGATTCTTACTGTACACTGAGGGAACTAGTATGAGTGACCACAGTAAGTTTCAGGCATGTGACACTTTCCTAGTCAGAGTTAGCAGGGGTGCATTTCATGGCAAGAAGGAATACAACAAGCCTGTCGTGAAATGCACCAAACTTGGTCTGGTCTGCTCATCAGAGTCCCCTCTATGGGCGTGTTTCGGATTGTATTTTTGTTTAAATTGACCATATTTGACTTCCCTTTTTGTCCGGCCCATAACTCTGCCTAGAAAGGCCCTACATGCCCCAAACTTGGTCTGGTCTGCTCATCAGAGTCCCCTCTACGGGCGTGTTTTGGATTGGATTTGGATATTTTTTACCATATTTTTTAAATGCAAATCCCTTTATTGTCTGTTCTGTATATCCCAGCATCAAATGATTCTTACTGTACACTGAGGGAACTAGTATGAGTGACCACAGTAAGTTTCAGGCATGTGACACTTTCCTAGTCAGAGTTAGCAGGGGTGCATTTCATGGCAAGAAGGAATACAACAAGCCTGTCGTGAAATGCACCAAACTTGGTCTGGTCTGCTCATCAGAGTCCCCTCTACGGGCGTGTTTTGGATTGGATTTTAAGATTTTTTACCATATTTGTCTTCCCTTTTTGTCCGACCCATAACTCTGCCTAGAAAGGCCCTACATGCCCCAAACTTGGTCTGGTCTGCTCATCAGAGTCCCCTCTACGGGCATGTTTTGGATTGGATTTTAAGATTTTTGACCATATTTGTCTTCCCTTTTTGGCCGGCCCATAACTCTGCCTAGAAAGGCCCTTCATGCCACAAACTTGGTCTGGTCTGCTCATCAGAGTCCCCTCTACGGGCGTGTTTTGGATTGTATTTTAAGATTTTTGACCATATTTGACTTCCCTTTTTGTCCGGCCCATAACTCTGCCTAGAAACGCCCTACATGTCCCAAACTTGGTCTGGTCTGCTCATCAGACTCCCCTCTACGGGAGTGTTTTGGATTGGATTTTAAGATTTTTGACCATATTTGACTTCCCTTTTTGTCCGGCCCATAACTCTGCCTAGAAAGGCCCTACATGTCCCAAACTTAGTCTGGTCTACTCATCAGAGCCCCCTCTACGGGCGTGTTTTGGATTGGATTTTGATATTTTTTACCATATTTTTTAAATGCACCCCCCTTTATTGTCTGTTCTGTATATCCCAGCATCAAATGATTCTGACTGTACACTGAGGGAACTAGTATGAGTGACCACAGTAAGTTTCAGGCATGTGACACTTTCCTAGTCAGAGTTAGCAGGGGGTGCATTTCATGGCAAGAAGGAATACAAGCCTGTCGTGAAATGCACCAAACTTGGTCTGGTCTGCTCATCAGAGTCCCCTCTACGGGCGTGTTTCGGATTGTATTTTTGTTTAAATTGACCATATTTCACTTCCCTTTTTGTCCGGCCCATAACTCTGCCTAGAAAGGCCCTACATGCCCCAAACTTGGTCTGGTCTGCTCATCAGAGTCCCCTCTACGGGCATGTTTTGGATTGGATTTTGATATTTTTTACCATATTTTTCTTCCCTTTTTGTCCGGCCCATAACTCTGCCTAGAAACGCCCTACATGTCCCACACTTAGTCTGGTCTACTCATCAGAGCCCCCTCTACGGGCGTGTTTTGGATTGGATTTGGATATTTTTTACCATATTTTTTAAATGCACCCCCCTTTATTGTCTGTTCTGTATATCCCAGCATCAAATGATTCTTACTATACACTGAGGGCACTAGTATGAGTGACCACAGTAAGTTTCAGGCATGTGACACTTTACTAGTCAGAGTTAGCAGGCGGTGCATTTCATGGCAAGAAGGAATACAACAAGCCTGTCGTGAAATGCACCCCCCTCTATTGTCTGTTCTGTATATCCCAGCATCAAATGATTCTGACTGTACACTGAGGGAACTAGTATGAGTGACCACAGTAAGTTTCAGGCATGTGACACTTTCCTAGTCAGAGTTAGCAGGGGTGCATTTCATGGCAAGAAGGAATACAAGCCTGTTGTGAAATGCACCAAACTTGGTCTGGTCTGCTCATCAGAGTCCCCTCTACGGGCGTGTTTCGGATTGTATTTTTGTTTAAATTGACCATATTTCACTTCCCTTTTTGTCCGGCCCATAACTCTGCCTAGAAAGGCCCTACATGCCCCAAACTTGGTCTGGTCTGCTCATCAGAGTCCCCTCTACGGGCGTGTTTTGGATTGGAGTTAAAAAAAAATTGACCATATTTGTCTTCCCTTTTTGTCCGGCCCATAACTCTGCCTAGAAAGGCCCTACATGCCCCAAACTTGGTCTGGTCTGCTCATCAGAGTCCCCTCTACGGGCGTGTTTTGGATTGGATTTTAAGATTTTTGACCATATTTGTCTTCCCTTTTTGTCCGGCCCATAACTCTGCCTAGAAAGGCCCTACATGTCCCACACTTAGTCTGGTCTACTCATCAGAGCCCCCTCTACGGGCGTGTTTTGGATTGGATTTGGATATTTTTTACCATATTTTTTAAATGCACCCCCCTTTATTGTCTGTTCTGTATATCCCAGCATCAAATGATTCTTACTATACACTGAGGGCACTAGTATGAGTGACCACAGTAAGTTTCAGGCATGTGACACTTTACTAGTCAGAGTTAGCAGGCGGTGCATTTCATGGCAAGAAGGAATACAACAAGCCTGTCGTGAAATGCACCCCCCTCTATTGTCTGTTCTGTATATCCCAGCATCAAATGATTCTGACTGTACACTGAGGGAACTAGTATGAGTGACCACAGTAAGTTTCAGGCATGTGACACTTTCCTAGTCAGAGTTAGCAGGGGTGCATTTCATGGCAAGAAGGAATACAACAAGCCTGTCGTGAAATGCACCAAACTTGGTCTGGTCTGCTCATCAGAGTCCCCTCTACGGGCGTGTTTTGGATTGGATTTTAAGATTTTTTACCATATTTGTCTTCCCTTTTTGTCCGACCCATAACTCTGCCTAGAAAGGCCCTACATGCCCCAAACTTGGTCTGGTCTGCTCATCAGAGTCCCCTCTACGGGCATGTTTTGGATTGGATTTTAAGATTTTTGACCATATTTGTCTTCCCTTTTTGGCCGGCCCATAACTCTGCCTAGAAAGGCCCTTCATGCCACAAACTTGGTCTGGTCTGCTCATCAGAGTCCCCTCTACGGGCGTGTTTTGGATTGTATTTTAAGATTTTTGACCATATTTGACTTCCCTTTTTGTCCGGCCCATAACTCTGCCTAGAAACGCCCTACATGTCCCAAACTTGGTCTGGTCTGCTCATCAGACTCCCCTCTACGGGAGTGTTTTGGATTGGATTTTAAGATTTTTGACCATATTTGACTTCCCTTTTTGTCCGGCCCATAACTCTGCCTAGAAAGGCCCTACATGTCCCAAACTTAGTCTGGTCTACTCATCAGAGCCCCCTCTACGGGCGTGTTTTGGATTGGATTTTGATATTTTTTACCATATTTTTTAAATGCACCCCCCTTTATTGTCTGTTCTGTATATCCCAGCATCAAATGATTCTGACTGTACACTGAGGGAACTAGTATGAGTGACCACAGTAAGTTTCAGGCATGTGACACTTTCCTAGTCAGAGTTAGCAGGGGGTGCATTTCATGGCAAGAAGGAATACAAGCCTGTCGTGAAATGCACCAAACTTGGTCTGGTCTGCTCATCAGAGTCCCCTCTACGGGCGTGTTTCGGATTGTATTTTTGTTTAAATTGACCATATTTCACTTCCCTTTTTGTCCGGCCCATAACTCTGCCTAGAAAGGCCCTACATGCCCCAAACTTGGTCTGGTCTGCTCATCAGAGTCCCCTCTACGGGCATGTTTTGGATTGGATTTTGATATTTTTTACCATATTTTTCTTCCCTTTTTGTCCGGCCCATAACTCTGCCTAGAAACGCCCTACATGTCCCACACTTAGTCTGGTCTACTCATCAGAGCCCCCTCTACGGGCGTGTTTTGGATTGGATTTGGATATTTTTTACCATATTTTTTAAATGCACCCCCCTTTATTGTCTGTTCTGTATATCCCAGCATCAAATGATTCTTACTATACACTGAGGGCACTAGTATGAGTGACCACAGTAAGTTTCAGGCATGTGACACTTTACTAGTCAGAGTTAGCAGGCGGTGCATTTCATGGCAAGAAGGAATACAACAAGCCTGTCGTGAAATGCACCCCCCTCTATTGTCTGTTCTGTATATCCCAGCATCAAATGATTCTGACTGTACACTGAGGGAACTAGTATGAGTGACCACAGTAAGTTTCAGGCATGTGACACTTTCCTAGTCAGAGTTAGCAGGGGTGCATTTCATGGCAAGAAGGAATACAAGCCTGTTGTGAAATGCACCAAACTTGGTCTGGTCTGCTCATCAGAGTCCCCTCTACGGGCGTGTTTCGGATTGTATTTTTGTTTAAATTGACCATATTTCACTTCCCTTTTTGTCCGGCCCATAACTCTGCCTAGAAAGGCCCTACATGCCCCAAACTTGGTCTGGTCTGCTCATCAGAGTCCCCTCTACGGGCGTGTTTTGGATTGGAGTTAAAAAAAAATTGACCATATTTGTCTTCCCTTTTTGTCCGGCCCATAACTCTGCCTAGAAAGGCCCTACATGCCCCAAACTTGGTCTGGTCTGCTCATCAGAGTCCCCTCTACGGGCGTGTTTTGGATTGGATTTTAAGATTTTTGACCATATTTGTCTTCCCTTTTTGTCCGGCCCATAACTCTGCCTAGAAAGGCCCTACATGTCCCACACTTAGTCTGGTCTACTCATCAGAGCCCCCTCTACGGGCGTGTTTTGGATTGGATTTGGATATTTTTTACCATATTTTTTAAATGCACCCCCCTTTATTGTCTGTTCTGTATATCCCAGCATCAAATGATTCTTACTATACACTGAGGGCACTAGTATGAGTGACCACAGTAAGTTTCAGGCATGTGACACTTTACTAGTCAGAGTTAGCAGGCGGTGCATTTCATGGCAAGAAGGAATACAACAAGCCTGTCGTGAAATGCACCCCCCTCTATTGTCTGTTCTGTATATCCCAGCATCAAATGATTCTGACTGTACACTGAGGGAACTAGTATGAGTGACCACAGTAAGTTTCAGGCATGTGACACTTTCCTAGTCAGAGTTAGCAGGGGTGCATTTCATGGCAAGAAGGAATACAAGCCTGTTGTGAAATGCACCAAACTTGGTCTGGTCTGCTCATCAGAGTCCCCTCTACGGGCGTGTTTCGGATTGTATTTTTGTTTAAATTGACCATATTTCACTTCCCTTTTTGTCCGGCCCATAACTCTGCCTAGAAAGGCCCTACATGCCCCAAACTTGGTCTGGTCTGCTCATCAGAGTCCCCTCTACGGGCGTGTTTTGGATTGGAGTTAAAAAAAAATTGACCATATTTGTCTTCCCTTTTTGTCCGGCCCATAACTCTGCCTAGAAAGGCCCTACATGCCCCAAACTTGGTCTGGTCTGCTCATCAGAGTCCCCTCTACGGGCGTGTTTTGGATTGGATTTTAAGATTTTTGACCATATTTGTCTTCCCTTTTTGTCCGGCCCATAACTCTGCCTAGAAAGGCCCTACATGCCCCAAACTTGGTCTGGTCTGCTCATTAGAGTCCCCTCTACGGGCATGTTTTGGATTGGATTTCAATATTTTTGACCATATTTGTCTTCCCTTTTTGTCCGGCCCATAACTCTGCCTAGAAAGGCCCTACATGCCCCAAACTTGGTCTGGTCTGCTCATCAGAGTCCCCTCTACGGGCGTGTTTTGGATTGGATTTTAAGATTTTTGACCATATTTGTCTTCCCTTTTTGTCCGGCCCATAACTCTGCCTAGAAAGGCCCTACATGCCCCAAACTTGGTCTGGTCTGCTCATCAGAGTCCCCTCTACGGGCGTGTTTTGGATTGGATTTTAAGATTTTTGACCATATTTGTCTTCCCTTTTTGTCCGGCCCATAACTCTGCCTAGAAACGCCCTACATGTCCCAAACTTAGTCTGGTCTACTCATCAGAGCCCCCTCTACGGGCGTGTTTTGGATTGGATTTTGATATTTTTTACCATATTTTTTAAATGCACCCCCCTTTATTGTCTGTTCTGTATATCCCAGCATCAAATGATTCTTACTATACACTGAGGGCACTAGTATGAGTGACCACAGTAAGTTTCAGGCATGTGACACTTTACTAGTCAGAGTTAGCAGGCGGTGCATTTCATGGCAAGAAGGAATACAACAAGCCTGTCGTGAAATGCACCCCCCTCTATTGTCTGTTCTGTATATCCCAGCATCAAATGATTCTGACTGTACACTGAGGGAACTAGTATGAGTGACCACAGTAAGTTTCAGGCATGTGACACTTTCCTAGTCAGAGTTAGCAGGGGTGCATTTCATGGCAAGAAGGAATACAAGCCTGTTGTGAAATGCACCAAACTTGGTCTGGTCTGCTCATCAGAGTCCCCTCTACGGGCGTGTTTCGGATTGTATTTTTGTTTAAATTGACCATATTTCACTTCCCTTTTTGTCCGGCCCATAACTCTGCCTAGAAAGGCCCTACATGCCCCAAACTTGGTCTGGTCTGCTCATCAGAGTCCCCTCTACGGGCGTGTTTTGGATTGGAGTTAAAAAAAAATTGACCATATTTGTCTTCCCTTTTTGTCCGGCCCATAACTCTGCCTAGAAAGGCCCTACATGCCCCAAACTTGGTCTGGTCTGCTCATCAGAGTCCCCTCTACGGGCGTGTTTTGGATTGGATTTTAAGATTTTTGACCATATTTGTCTTCCCTTTTTGTCCGGCCCATAACTCTGCCTAGAAAGGCCCTACATGCCCCAAACTTGGTCTGGTCTGCTCATTAGAGTCCCCTCTACGGGCATGTTTTGGATTGGATTTCAATATTTTTGACCATATTTGTCTTCCCTTTTTGTCCGGCCCATAACTCTGCCTAGAAAGGCCCTACATGCCCCAAACTTGGTCTGGTCTGCTCATCAGAGTCCCCTCTACGGGCGTGTTTTGGATTGGATTTTAAGATTTTTGACCATATTTGTCTTCCCTTTTTGTCCGGCCCATAACTCTGCCTAGAAAGGCCCTACATGCCCCAAACTTGGTCTGGTCTGCTCATCAGAGTCCCCTCTACGGGCGTGTTTTGGATTGGATTTTAAGATTTTTGACCATATTTGTCTTCCCTTTTTGTCCGGCCCATAACTCTGCCTAGAAACGCCCTACATGTCCCAAACTTAGTCTGGTCTACTCATCAGAGCCCCCTCTACGGGCGTGTTTTGGATTGGATTTTGATATTTTTTACCATATTTTTTAAATGCACCCCCCTTTATTGTCTGTTCTGTATATCCCAGCATCAAATGATTCTTACTATACACTGAGGGCACTAGTATGAGTGACCACAGTAAGTTTCAGGCATGTGACACTTTACTAGTCAGAGTTAGCAGGCGGTGCATTTCATGGCAAGAAGGAATACAACAAGCCTGTCGTGAAATGCACCCCCCTCTATTGTCTGTTCTGTATATCCCAGCATCAAATGATTCTGACTGTACACTGAGGGAACTAGTATGAGTGACCACAGTAAGTTTCAGGCATGTGACACTTTCCTAGTCAGAGTTAGCAGGGGGTGCATTTCATGGCAAGAAGGAATACAAGCCTGTCGTGAAATGCACCAAACTTGGTCTGGTCTGCTCATCAGAGTCCCCTCTACGGGCGTGTTTCGGATTGTATTTTTGTTTAAATTGACCATATTTCACTTCCCTTTTTGTCCGGCCCATAACTCTGCCTAGAAAGGCCCTACATGCCCCAAACTTGGTCTGGTCTGCTCATCAGAGTCCCCTCTACAGGCGTGTTTTGGATTGGAGTTTAAAAAAAATTGACCATATTTGTCTTCCCTTTTTGTCCGGCCCATAACTCTGCCTAGAAAGGCCCTACATGCCCCAAACTTGGTCTGGTCTGCTCATCAGAGTCCCCTCTACGGGCGTGTTTTGGATTGGATTTTAAGATTTTTGACCATATTTGTCTTCCCTTTTTGTCCGGCCCATAACTCTGCCTAGAAAGGCCCTACATGCCCCAAACTTGGTCTGGTCTGCTCATTAGAGTCCCCTCTACGGGCATGTTTTGGATTGGATTTCAATATTTTTGACCATATTTGTCTTCCCTTTTTGTCCGGCCCATAACTCTGCCTAGAAAGGCCCTACATGCCCCAAACTTGGTCTGGTCTGCTCATCAGAGTCCCCTCTACGGGCGTGTTTTGGATTGGATTTTAAGATTTTTGACCATATTTGTCTTCCCTTTTTGTCCGGCCCATAACTCTGCCTAGAAAGGCCCTACATGCCCCAAACTTGGTCTGGTCTGCTCATTAGAGTCCCCTCTACGGGCATGTTTTGGATTGGATTTCAATATTTTTGACCATATTTGTCTTCCCTTTTTGTCCGGCCCATAACTCTGCCTAGAAAGGCCCTACATGCCCCAAACTTGGTCTGGTCTGCTCATCAGAGTCCCCTCTACGGGCGTGTTTTGGATTGGATTTTAAGATTTTTGACCATATTTGTCTTCCCTTTTTGTCCGGCCCATAACTCTGCCTAGAAACGCCCTACATGTCCCAAACTTAGTCTGGTCTACTCATCAGAGCCCCCTCTACGGGCGTGTTTTGGATTGGATTTTGAAATTTTTTACCATAGTTTTTAAATGCACCCCCCTTTATTGTCTGTTCTGTATATCCCAGCATCAAATGATTCTTACTATACACTGAGGGCACTAGTATGAGTGACCACAGTAAGTTTCAGGCATGTGACACTTTACTAGTCAGAGTTAGCAGGCGGTGCATTTCATGGCAAGAAGGAATACAACAAGCCTGTCGTGAAATGCACCCCCCTCTATTGTCTGTTCTGTATATCCCAGCATCAAATGATTCTGACTGTACACTGAGGGAACTAGTATGAGTGACCACAGTAAGTTTCAGGCATGTGACACTTTCCTAGTCAGAGTTAGCAGGGGGTGCATTTCATGGCAAGAAGGAATACAAGCCTGTCGTGAAATGCACCAAACTTGGTCTGGTCTGCTCATCAGAGTCCCCTCTACGGGCGTGTTTCGGATTGTATTTTTGTTTAAATTGACCATATTTCACTTCCCTTTTTGTCCGGCCCATAACTCTGCCTAGAAAGGCCCTACATGCCCCAAACTTGGTCTGGTCTGCTCATCAGAGTCCCCTCTACGGGCGTGTTTTGGATTGGATTTTAAGATTTTTGACCATATTTGTCTTCCCTTTTTGTCCGGCCCATAACTCTGCCTAGAAAGGCCCTACATGCCCCAAACTTGGTCTGGTCTGCTCATTAGAGTCCCCTCTACGGGCATGTTTTGGATTGGATTTCAATATTTTTGACCATATTTGTCTTCCCTTTTTGTCCGGCCCATAACTCTGCCTAGAAAGGCCCTACATGCCCCAAACTTGGTCTGGTCTGCTCATCAGAGTCCCCTCTACGGGCGTGTTTTGGATTGGATTTTAAGATTTTTGACCATATTTGTCTTCCCTTTTTGTCCGGCCCATAACTCTGCCTAGAAAGGCCCTACATGCCCCAAACTTGGTCTGGTCTGCTCATTAGAGTCCCCTCTACGGGCATGTTTTGGATTGGATTTCAATATTTTTGACCATATTTGTCTTCCCTTTTTGTCCGGCCCATAACTCTGCCTAGAAAGGCCCTACATGCCCCAAACTTGGTCTGGTCTGCTCATCAGAGTCCCCTCTACGGGCGTGTTTTGGATTGGATTTTAAGATTTTTGACCATATTTGTCTTCCCTTTTTGTCCGGCCCATAACTCTGCCTAGAAACGCCCTACATGTCCCAAACTTAGTCTGGTCTACTCATCAGAGCCCCCTCTACGGGCGTGTTTTGGATTGGATTTTGATATTTTTTACCATAGTTTTTAAATGCACCCCCCTTTATTGTCTGTTCTGTATATCCCAGCATCAAATGATTCTTACTATACACTGAGGGCACTAGTATGAGTGACCACAGTAAGTTTCAGGCATGTGACACTTTACTAGTCAGAGTTAGCAGGCGGTGCATTTCATGGCAAGAAGGAATACAACAAGCCTGTCGTGAAATGCACCCCCCTCTATTGTCTGTTCTGTATATCCCAGCATCAAATGATTCTGACTGTACACTGAGGGAACTAGTATGAGTGACCACAGTAAGTTTCAGGCATGTGACACTTTCCTAGTCAGAGTTAGCAGGGGGTGCATTTCATGGCAAGAAGGAATACAAGCCTGTCGTGAAATGCACCAAACTTGGTCTGGTCTGCTCATCAGAGTCCCCTCTACGGGCGTGTTTCGGATTGTATTTTTGTTTAAATTGACCATATTTCACTTCCCTTTTTGTCCGGCCCATAACTCTGCCTAGAAAGGCCCTACATGCCCCAAACTTGGTCTGGTCTGCTCATCAGAGTCCCCTCTACGGGCATGTTTTGGATTGGATTTTGATATTTTTTACGATATTTTTCTTCCCTTTTTGTCCGGCCCATAACTCTGCTTAGAAACGCCCTACATGTCCCAAACTTAGTCTGGTCTACTCATCAGAGCCCCCTCTACGGGCGTGTTTTGGATTGGATTTTGATATTTTTTACCATAGTTTTTAAATGCACCCCCCTTTATTGTCTGTTCTGTATATCCCAGCATCAAATGATTCTTACTATACACTGAGGGCACTAGTATGAGTGACCACAGTAAGTTTCAGGCATGTGACACTTTACTAGTCAGAGTTAGCAGGGGGTGCATTTCATGGCAAGAAGGAATACAACAAGCCTGTCGTGAAATGTACCCCCCTCTATTGTCTGTTCTGTATATCCCAGCATCAAATGATTCTGACTGTACACTGAGGGAACTAGTATGAGTGACCACAGTAAGTTTCAGGCATGTGACACTTTCCTAGTCAGAGTTAGCAGGGGGTGCATTTCATGGCAAGAAGGAATACAAGCCTGTCGTGAAATGCACCAAACTTGGTCTGGTCTGCTCATCAGAGTCCCCTCTACGGGCGTGTTTCGGATTGTATTTTTGTTTAAATTGACCATATTTCACTTCCCTTTTTGTCCGGCCCATAACTCTGCCTAGAAAGGCCCTACATGCCCCAAACTTGGTCTGGTCTGCTCATCAGAGTCCCCTCTACGGGCGTGTTTTGGATTGGAGTTTAAAAAAAATTGACCATATTTGTCTTCCCTTTTTGTCCGGCCCATAACTCTGCCTAGAAAGGCCCTACATGCCCCAAACTTGGTCTGGTCTGCTCATCAGAGTCCCCTCTACGGGCGTGTTTTGGATTGGATTTTAAGATTTTTGACCATATTTGTCTTCCCTTTTTGTCCGGCCCATAACTCTGCCTAGAAAGGCCCTACATGCCCCAAACTTGGTCTGGTCTGCTCATCAGAGTCCCCTCTACGGGCATGTTTTGGATTGGATTTTGATATTTTTTACCATATTTTTCTTCCCTTTTTGTCCGGCCCATAACTCTTCCTAGAAACGCCCTACATGTCCCAAACTTAGTCTGGTCTACTCATCAGAGCCCCCTCTACGGGCGTGTTTTGGATTGGATTTGGATATTTTTTACCATATTTTTTAAATGCACCCCCCTTTATTGTCTGTTCTGTATATCCCAGCATCAAATGATTCTTACTATACACTGAGGGCACTAGTATGAGTGACCACAGTAAGTTTCAGGCATGTGACACTTTACTAGTCAGAGTTAGCAAGCGGTGCATTTCATGGCAAGAAGGAATACAACAAGCCTGTCGTGAAATGCACCCCCCTCTATTGTCTGTTCTGTATATCCCAGCATCAAATGATTCTGACTGTACACTGAGGGAACTAGTATGAGTGACCACAGTAAGTTTCAGGCATGTGACACTTTCCTAGTCAGAGTTAGCATGGGGTGCATTTCATGGCAAGAAGGAATACAACAAGCCTGTCGTGAAATTCACCCCCCTCTATTTTCTGTTCTGTATATCCCAGCATCAAATGATTCTTACCGTACACTGAGGGCACAAGTATGAGTAAGCAGAGTAAGTTTCAGGCATGTGGCACTTTCCTAGTCAGGGTTAGCAGGGGGTGCATTTCATGGCAAGAAGGAATACAACAAGCCTGTCGTGAAATGCACCAAACTTGGTCTGGTCTACTCATCAGAGTCCCCTCTACGGGCGTGTTTCGGGTTGTATTTTTGTTTAAATTGACCATATTTCACTTCCCTTTTTGTCCGGCCCATAACTCTGCCTAGAAAGGCCCTACATGCCCCAAACTTGGTCTGGTCTGCTCATCAGAGTCCCCTCTACGGGCGTGTTTCGGATTATATTTTTGTTTAAATTGACCATATTTCACTTCCCTTTTTGTCCGGCCCATAACTCTGCCTAGAAAGGCCCTACATGCCCCAAACTTGGTCTGGTCTGCTCATCAGAGTCCCCTCTACGGGCATGTTTTGGATTGGATTTCAAGATTTTTGACCATATTTGTCTTCCCTTTTTGTCCGGCCCATAACTCTGCCTAGAAAGGCCCTACATGCCCCAAACTTGGTCTGGTCTGCTCATCAGAGTCCCCTCTACGGCCATGTTTTGGATTGGATTTCAAGATTTTTGACCATATTTGTCTTCCCTTTTTGTCCGGCCCATAACTCTGCCTAGAAAGGCCCTACATGCCCCAAACTTGGTCTGGTCTGCTCATCAGAGTCCCCTCTACGGGCGTGTTTTGGATTGGATTTTAAGATTTTTGACCATATTTGTCTTCCCTTTTTGTCCGGCCCATAACTCTGCCTAGAAAGGCCCTACATGCCCCAAACTTGGTCTGGTCTGCTCATCAGAGTCCCCTCTACGGGCGTGTTTTGGATTGGATTTCAAGATTTTTGACCATATTTGTCTTCCCTTTTTGTCCGGCCCATAACTCTGCCTAGAAAGGCCCTACATGTCCCAAACTTAGGCTGGTCTACTCATCAGAGTCCCCTCTACGGGCATGTTTTGGATTGGATTTTGATATTTTTTACCATATTTTTCTTCCCTTTTTGTCCGGCCCATAACTCTGCCTAGAAACGCCCTACATGTCCCAAACTTAGTCTGGTCTACTCATCAGAGCCCCCTCTACGGGCGTGTTTTGGATTGGATTTTGATATTTTTTACCATAGTTTTTAAATGCACCCCCCTTTATTGTCTGTTCTGTATATCCCAGCATCAAATGATTCTTACTATACACTGAGGGCACTAGTATGAGTGACCACAGTAAGTTTCAGGCATGTGACACTTTACTAGTCAGAGTTAGCAGGGGGTGCATTTCATGGCAAGAAGGAATACAACAAGCCTGTCGTGAAATGTACCCCCCTCTATTGTCTGTTCTGTATATCCCAGCATCAAATGATTCTGACTGTACACTGAGGGAACTAGTATGAGTGACCACAGTAAGTTTCAGGCATGTGACACTTTCCTAGTCAGAGTTAGCAGGGGGTGCATTTCATGGCAAGAAGGAATACAAGCCTGTCGTGAAATGCACCAAACTTGGTCTGGTCTGCTCATCAGAGTCCCCTCTACGGGCGTGTTTCGGATTGTATTTTTGTTTAAATTGACCATATTTCACTTCCCTTTTTGTCCGGCCCATAACTCTGCCTAGAAAGGCCCTACATGCCCCAAACTTGGTCTGGTCTGCTCATCAGAGTCCCCTCTACGGGCGTGTTTTGGATTGGAGTTTAAAAAAAATTGACCATATTTGTCTTCCCTTTTTGTCCGGCCCATAACTCTGCCTAGAAAGGCCCTACATGCCCCAAACTTGGTCTGGTCTGCTCATCAGAGTCCCCTCTACGGGCGTGTTTTGGATTGGATTTTAAGATTTTTGACCATATTTGTCTTCCCTTTTTGTCCGGCCCATAACTCTGCCTAGAAAGGCCCTACATGCCCCAAACTTGGTCTGGTCTGCTCATTAGAGTCCCCTCTACGGGCATGTTTTGGATTGGATTTCAATATTTTTGACCATATTTGTCTTCCCTTTTTGTCCGGCCCATAACTCTGCCTAGAAAGGCCCTACATGCCCCAAACTTGGTCTGGTCTGCTCATCAGAGTCCCCTCTACGGGCGTGTTTTGGATTGGATTTTAAGATTTTTGACCATATTTGTCTTCCCTTTTTGTCCGGCCCATAACTCTGCCTAGAAAGGCCCTACATGCCCCAAACTTGGTCTGGTCTGCTCATTAGAGTCCCCTCTACGGGCATGTTTTGGATTGGATTTCAATATTTTTGACCATATTTGTCTTCCCTTTTTGTCCGGCCCATAACTCTGCCTAGAAAGGCCCTACATGCCCCAAACTTGGTCTGGTCTGCTCATTAGAGTCCCCTCTACGGGCATGTTTTGGATTGGATTTCAATATTTTTGACCATATTTGTCTTCCCTTTTTGTCCGGCCCATAACTCTGCCTAGAAAGGCCCTACATGCCCCAAACTTGGTCTGGTCTGCTCATCAGAGTCCCCTCTACGGGCGTGTTTTGGATTGGATTTTAAGATTTTTGACCATATTTGTCTTCCCTTTTTGTCCGGCCCATAACTCTGCCTAGAAAGGCCCTACATGCCCCAAACTTGGTCTGGTCTGCTCATCAGAGTCCCCTCTACGGGCGTGTTTTGGATTGGAGTTTAAAAAAAATTGACCATATTTGTCTTCCCTTTTTGTCCGGCCCATAACTCTGCCTAGAAAGGCCCTACATGCCCCAAACTTGGTCTGGTCTGCTCATCAGAGTCCCCTCTACGGGTGTGTTTTGGATTGGATTTTAAGATTTTTGACCATATTTGTCTTCCCTTTTTGTCCGGCCCATAACTCTGCCTAGAAAGGCCCTACATGCCCCACACTTGGTCTGGTCTGCTCATCAGAGTCCCCTCTACGGGCATGTTTTGGATTGGATTTTGATATTTTTTACCATATTTTTCTTCCCTTTTTGTCCGGCCCATAACTCTTCCTAGAAACGCCCTACATGTCCCAAACTTAGTCTGGTCTACTCATCAGAGCCCCCTCTACGGGCGTGTTTTGGATTGGATTTGGATATTTTTTACCATATTTTTTAAATGCACCCCCCTTTATTGTCTGTTCTGTATATCCCAGCATCAAATGATTCTTACTATACATTGAGGGCACTAGTATGAGTAACCACAGTAAGTTTCAGGCATGTGACACTTTCCTAGTCAGAGTTAGCAGGGGGTTCATGGCAAGAAGGAATACAACAAGCCTGTCGTGAAATGCACCCCCCTCTATTGTCTGTTCTGTATATCCCAGCATCAAATGATTCTGACTGTACACTGAGGGCACTAGTATGAGTAACCACAGTAAGTTTCAGGCATGTGACACTTTCCTAGTCAGAGTTAGCATGGGGTGCATTTCATGGCAAGAAGGAATACAACAAGCCTGTCGTGAAATTCACCCCCCTCTATTTTCTGTTCTGTATATCCCAGCATCAAATGATTCTTACCGTACACTGAGGGCACAAGTATGAGTAAGCAGAGTAAGTTTCAGGCATGTGGCACTTTCCTAGTCAGGGTTAGCAGGGGGTGCATTTCATGGCAAGAAGGAATACAACAAGCCTGTCGTGAAATGCACCAAACTTGGTCTGGTCTGCTCATCAGAGTCCCCTCTACGGGCGTGTTTTGGATTGTATTTTTAAAAAAATTGACCATATTTGACTTCCTATTTTGTCCGGCCCATAACTCTGCCTAGAAAGGCCCTACATGCCCCAAACTTGGTCTGGTCTGCTCATTAGAGTCCCCTCTACGGGCATGTTTTGGATTGGATTTCAATATTTTTGACCATATTTGTCTTCCCTTTTTGTCCGGCCCATAACTCTGCCTAGAAAGGCCCTACATGCCCCAAACTTGGTCTGGTCTGCTCATCAGAGTCCCCTCTACGGGCGTGTTTTGGATTGGATTTTAAGATTTTTGACCATATTTGTCTTCCCTTTTTGTCCGGCCCATAACTCTGCCTAGAAAGTCCCTACATGCCCCAAACTTGGTCTGGTCTGCTCATCAGAGTCCCCTCTACGGGCGTGTTTTGGATTGGAGTTTAAAAAAAATTGACCATATTTGTCTTCCCTTTTTGTCCGGCCCATAACTCTGCCTAGAAAGGCCCTACATGCCCCAAACTTGGTCTGGTCTGCTCATCAGAGTCCCCTCTACGGGTGTGTTTTGGATTGGATTTTAAGATTTTTGACCATATTTGTCTTCCCTTTTTGTCCGGCCCATAACTCTGCCTAGAAAGGCCCTACATGCCCCACACTTGGTCTGGTCTGCTCATCAGAGTCCCCTCTACGGGCATGTTTTGGATTGGATTTTGATATTTTTTACCATATTTTTCTTCCCTTTTTGTCCGGCCCATAACTCTTCCTAGAAACGCCCTACATGTCCCAAACTTAGTCTGGTCTACTCATCAGAGCCCCCTCTACGGGCGTGTTTTGGATTGGATTTGGATATTTTTTACCATATTTTTTAAATGCACCCCCCTTTATTGTCTGTTCTGTATATCCCAGCATCAAATGATTCTTACTATACACTGAGGGCACTAGTATGAGTAACCACAGTAAGTTTCAGGCATGTGACACTTTCCTAGTCAGAGTTAGCAGGGGGTTCATGGCAAGAAGGAATACAACAAGCCTGTCGTGAAATGCACCCCCTTCTATTGTCTGTTCTGTATATCCCAGCATCAAATGATTCTGACTGTACACTGAGGGCACTAGTATGAGTAACCACAGTAAGTTTCAGGCATGTGACACTTTCCTAGTCAGAGTTAGCATGGGGTGCATTTCATGGCAAGAAGGAATACAACAAGCCTGTCGTGAAATTCACCCCCCTCTATTTTCTGTTCTGTATATCCCAGCATCAAATGATTCTTACCGTACACTGAGGGCACAAGTATGAGTAAGCAGAGTAAGTTTCAGGCATGTGGCACTTTCCTAGTCAGGGTTAGCAGGGGGTGCATTTCATGGCAAGAAGGAATACAACAAGCCTGTCGTGAAATGCACCAAACTTGGTCTGGTCTGCTCATCAGAGTCCCCTCTACGGGCGTGTTTTGGATTGTATTTTTAAAAAAATTGACCATATTTGACTTCCTATTTTGTCCGGCCCATAACTCTGCCTAGAAAGGCCCTACATGCCCCAAACTTGGTCTGGTCTGCTCATCAGAGTCCCCTCTACGGGAGTGTTTTGGATTGGATTTTAAGATTTTTGACCATATTTGTCTTCCCTTTTTGTCCGGCCCATAACTCTGCCTAGCCTCTTAATATTCCTGTTAAATGTGCCTAAAAACGCCTAAACAGCATACCCAAAGTAAATTGGAAGCTGTTCTTGAACCATTTGGAGTACATGCATGTAAATGATCTCTTTTGAAAGCTGACACTCTGAAGTTATGTCCCCTGTTGTCAGGACCCCTGTCAGTCCTACTAGTGTTGAGTAATAGAAGCTTGAACACAAGGAAAGTGAAAATTTCTATTTCCGCCTAGATTTTGTTTTGAAAACAGAGGCCTGAAGAGGCCTAGAGGTGGTAGGTATTAGCTGGAAGACTAAATTGGACCACAGGTTGAAGCCTTACCCAATTCAAATCAAAAGTCAAACATAATACCACAATATATTCATATTTGACACATGTTTTTATAAGAGTACATCCAGGCATTTTCTAAAAGGGCCTTTTGGAGACTCCAAAATGACCCTTTGTAACCAAGGTCAAATACTCATGATAAAAAGGTATTATTTTTCATAATTGTTATCTCTAATGAAAGGTGGTACTTAGAACTATCATATATAATAGCTAAATCCCTAATTAGTATTACTGAAACACAAAAACTGAAGCATGAACACATTGGAGTGCTTTATCTGATTCCAAGGATTGGCGCACGAAGAACACTGATTCTGTCAACCATATTGCGCAATCGACTTTTATTTTGAAGGCTCCACAGAGACATACAAATGAGGTATTGGCATTTTCAGCTAGCTGTCAGCTACAAGGCTAACGAGCTCATTTCAGAGCCAGTCTAAGCCAGTTCGAGAAATTTGTTTAGAACGAGTGTGTGTGGGGGGGGGGGCGGGGGCAGGACACACAGACCTAGTTGGCTTTAGAGGGCTGTCAACGGGGCATGGAAGCTCCTATTGGGTCAAACAAGGTGTCAATCAAAAGGGGAGGGTTCAACGGACATTTTGATGCCTTCATATTGTAAATACTCCGTTGCTAACCGGAGAAAAGAACACTTTTATGTGAACAAGTTGTTTCTTCTGTCGGCTAACTTGCATAATGAAACAAAGGATAATGGATATTCATGAAGTAAAACATTGTATTTGGACGAATTACTTTACATGGTTAGATACTTTGAACCCTTGGGACTGTAAGCAGATCAAGTTTTGATGGCATGATTTTCACACCTGGACCTATTTGAACCACTTAGGGTGAGTAAAACTTTTTTCTTTGGCATTGTTGAAGGAATGTTCACCGGAAAAAGACGTTGACTTTGCTTGCTATTGCGACTTGATCTTGAATTGGTTTATTTCAATGGAAGCACAAGAATGGTAGCTTTCCAATGATGTATAACATGTGTAGCGTCTAAAAAATATATTTGTTAGAATTTAGTGCGTCGTAACTGAGGAAGGGGGGGGCAGCATTTTTGTAACGCGGGCGAAACAGTAGCCTAAACAGGCTAGAAAGGCCTTACATGCCCCAAACTTGGTCTGGTCTGCTCATCAGAGTCCCCTCTACGGGCGTGTTTTGGATTGGATTTTAAGATTTTTTACCATATTTCACTTCCCTTTTTGTCCGGCCCATAACTCTGCCTAGAAAGGCCCTACATGCCCCAAACTTGGTCTGGTCTGCTCATCAGAGTCCCCTCTACGGGCGTGTTTTGGATTGGATTTTAAGATTTTTGACCATATTTGTCTTCCCTTTTAGTCCGGCCCATAACTCTGCCTAGAAAGGCCCTACATGCCCCAAACTTGGTCTGGTCTGCTCATCAGAGTCCCCTCTACGGGCATGTTTTGGATTGGATTTCAAGATTTTTGACCATATTTGTCTTCCCTTTTTGTCCGGCCCATAACTCTGCCTAGAAAGGCCCTACATGCCCCAAACTTGGTCTGGTCTGCTCATTAGAGTCCCCTCTACGGGCATGTTTTGGATTGGATTTCAATATTTTTGACCATATTTGTCTTCCCTTTTTGTCCGGCCCATAACTCTGCCTAGAAAGGCCCTACATGCCCCAAACTTGGTCTGGTCTGCTCATTAGAGTCCCCTCTACGGGCATGTTTTGGATTGGATTTCAATATTTTTGACCATATTTGTCTTCCCTTTTTGTCCGGCCCATAACTCTGCCTAGAAAGGCCCTACATGCCCCAAACTTGGTCTGGTCTGCTCATCAGAGTCCCCTCTACGGGCATGTTTTGGATTGGATTTTGATATTTTTTACCATATTTTTCTTCCCTTTTTGTCCGGCCCATAACTCTGCCTAGAAACGCCCTACATGTCCCAAACTTAGTCTCGTCTACTCATCAGAGCCCCCTCTACGGGCGTGTTTTGGATTGGATTTTGATATTTTTTACCATATTTTTTAAATGCACCCCCCTTTATTGTCTGTTCTGTATATCCCAGCATCAAATGATTCTTACTATACACTGAGGGCACTAGTATGAGTGACCACAGTAAGTTTCAGGCATGTGACACTTTACTAGTCAGAGTTAGCAGGCGGTGCATTTCATGGCAAGAAGGAATACAACAAGCCTGTCCTGAAATGCACCCCCCTCTATTGTCTGTTCTGTATATCCCAGCATCAAATGATTCTGACTGTACACTGAGGGCACTAGTATGAGTAACCACAGTAAGTTTCAGGCATGTGACACTTTCTTAGTCAGAGTTAGCAGGGGGTTCATGGCAAGAAGGAATACAACAAGCCTGTCGTGAAATGCACCAAACTTGGTCTGGTCTGCTCATCAGAGTCCCCTCTATGGGCGTGTTTCGGATTGTATTTTTGTTTAAATTGACCATATTTCACTTCCCTTTTTGTCCGGCCCATAACTCTGCCTAGAAAGGCCCTACATGCCCCAAACTTGGTCTGGTCTGCTCATCAGAGTCCCCTCTACGGGCGTGTTTTGGATTGGATTTTGTTTTAAATTGACCATATTTGACTTCCCTTTTTGTCCGGCCCACAACTCTGCCTAGAAAGGCCCTACATGCCCCAAACTTGGTCTGGTCTGCTCATCAGAGTCCCCTCTACGGGCGTGTTTTGGATTGGATTTGGATATTTTTTACCATATTTTTTAAATGCAAATCCCTTTATTGTCTGTTCTGTATATCCCAGCATCATTTGATTCTTACTGTACACTGAGGGAACTAGTATGAGTGACCACAGTACGTTTCAGGCATGTGACACTTTCCTAGTCAGAGTTAGCAGGGGTGCATTTCATGGCAAGAAGGAATACAACAAGCCTGTCGTGAAATGCACCAAACTTGGTCTGGTCTGCTCATCAGAGTCCCCTCTATGGGCGTGTTTCGGATTGTATTTTTGTTTAAATTGACCATATTTGACTTCCCTTTTTGTCCGGCCCATAACTCTGCCTAGAAAGGCCCTACATGCCCCAAACTTGGTCTGGTCTGCTCATCAGAGTCCCCTCTATGGGCGTGTTTTGGATTGGATTTGGATATTTTTTACCATATTTTTTAAATGCAAATCCCTTTATTGTCTGTTCTGTATATCCCAGCATCAAATGATTCTTACTGTACACTGAGGGAACTAGTATGAGTGACCACAGTAAGTTTCAGGCATGTGACACTTTCCTAGTCAGAGTTAGCAGGGGTGCATTTCATGGCAAGAAGGAATACAACAAGCCTGTCGTGAAATGCACCAAACTTGGTCTGGTCTGCTCATCAGAGCCCCCTCTACGGGCGTGTTTTGGATTGGATTTGGATATTTTTTACCATATTTTTTTAAATGCAAATCCCTTTATTGTCTGTTCTGTATATCCCAGCATCAAATGATTCTTACTGTACACTGAGGGAACTAGTATGAGTGACCACAGTAAGTTTCAGGCATGTGACACTTTCCTAGTCAGAGTTAGCAGGGGTGCATTTCATGGCAAGAAGGAATACAACAAGCCTGTCGTGAAATGCACCAAACTTGGTCTGGTCTGCTCATCAGAGTCCCCTCTATGGGCGTGTTTCGGATTGTATTTTTGTTTAAATTGACCATATTTGACTTCCCTTTTTGTCCGGCCCATAACTCTGCCTAGAAAGGCCCTACATGCCCCAAACTTGGTCTGGTCTGCTCATCAGAGTCCCCTCTACGGGCGTGTTTTGGATTGGATTTGGATATTTTTTACCATATTTTTTAAATGCAAATCCCTTTATTGTCTGTTCTGTATATCCCAGCATCAAATGATTCTTACTGTACACTGAGGGACCTAGTATGAGTGACCACAGTAAGTTTCAGGCATGTGACACTTTCCTAGTCAGAGTTAGCAGGGGTGCATTTCATGGCAAGAAGGAATACAACAAGCCTGTCGTGAAATGCACCAAACTTGGTCTGGTCTGCTCATCAGAGTCCCCTCTATGGGCGTGTTTCGGATTGTATTTTTGTTTAAATTGACCATATTTGACTTCCCTTTTTGTCCGGCCCATAACTCTGCCTAGAAAGGCCCTACATGCCCCAAACTTGGTCTGGTCTGCTCATCAGAGTCCCCTCTACGGGCGTGTTTTGGATTGGATTTGGATATTTTTTACCATATTTTTTAAATGCAAATCCCTTTATTGTCTGTTCTGTATATCCCAGCATCAAATGATTCTTACTGTACACTGAGGGAACTAGTATGAGTGACCACAGTAAGTTTCAGGCATGTGACACTTTCCTAGTCAGAGTTAGCAGGGGTGCATTTCATGGCAAGAAGGAATACAACAAGCCTGTCGTGAAATGCACCAAACTTGGTCTGGTCTGCTCATCAGAGTCCCCTCTACGGGCGTGTTTTGGATTGGATTTTAAGATTTTTTACCATATTTGTCTTCCCTTTTTGTCCGACCCATAACTCTGCCTAGAAAGGCCCTACATGCCCCAAACTTGGTCTGGTCTGCTCATCAGAGTCCCCTCTACGGGCATGTTTTGGATTGGATTTTAAGATTTTTGACCATATTTGTCTTCCCTTTTTGGCCGGCCCATAACTCTGCCTAGAAAGGCCCTTCATGCCACAAACTTGGTCTGGTCTGCTCATCAGAGTCCCCTCTACGGGCGTGTTTTGGATTGTATTTTAAGATTTTTGACCATATTTGACTTCCCTTTTTGTCCGGCCCATAACTCTGCCTAGAAACGCCCTACATGTCCCAAACTTAGTCTGGTCTACTCATCAGAGCCCCCTCTACGGGCGTGTTTTGGATTGGATTTGGATATTTTTTACCATATTTTTTAAATGCACCCCCCTTTATTGTCTGTTCTGTATATCTCAGCATCAAATGATTCTTACTGTACACTGAGGGAACTAGTATGAGTGACCACAGTAAGTTTCAGGCATGTGACACTTTCCTAGTCAGAGTTAGCAGGGGTGCATTTCATGGCAAGAAGGAATACAACAAGCCTGTCGTGAAATGCACCAAACTTGGTCTGGTCTGCTCATCAGAGTCCCCTCTATGGGCGTGTTTCGGATTGTATTTTTGTTTAAATTGACCATATTTGACTTCCCATTTTGTCCGGCCCATAACTCTGCCTAGAAAGGCCCTACATGCCCATGACTTGGTCTGGTCTGCTCATCAGAGTCCCCTCTACGGGCGTATTTTGGATTGGATTTCAAGATTTTTGACCATATTTGACTTCCCTTTTTGTCCGGCCCATAACTCTGCCTAGAAAGGCCCTACATGCCCCAAACTTGGTCTGGTCTGCTCATCAGAGTCCCCTCTACGGGAGTGTTTTGGACAGGATTTTGATATTTTTTACCATATTTGTCTTCCCTTTTTGTCCGACCCATAACTCTGCCTAGAAAGGCCCTACATGCCCCAAACTTGGTCTGGTCTGCTCATCAGAGTCCCCTGTACGGGAGTGTTTTGGATTGGATTTTAAGATTTTTGACCATATTTGACTTCCCTTTTTGTCCGGCCCATAACTCTGCCTAGAAAGGCCCTACATGCCCCAAACTTGGTCTGGTCTGCTCATCAGAGTCCCCTCTACGGGCATGTTTTGGACAGGATTTTGATATTTTTTACCATATTTGTCTTCCCTTTTTGTCCGACCCATAACTCTGCCTAGAAAGGCCCTACATGCCCCAAACTTGGTCTGGTCTGCTCATCAGAGTCCCCTGTACGGGAGTGTTTTGGATTGGATTTTAAGATTTTTGACCATATTTGACTTCCCTTTTTGTCCGGACCATAACTCTGCCTAGAAAGGCCCTACATGCCCCAAACTTGGTCTGGTCTGCTCATCAGACTCCCCTCTACAGGCGTGTTTTGGATTGGATTTTAAGATTTTTGACCATATTTGACTTCCCTTTTTGTCCGGCCCATAACTCTGCCTAGAAACGCCCTACATGTCCCAAACTTAGTCTGGTCTACTCATCAGAGCCCCCTCTACGGGCGTGTTTTGGATTGGATTTGGATATTTTTTACCATATTTTTTTAAATGCAAATCCCTTTATTGTCTGTTCTGTATATCCCATTATCAAATGATTCTTACTGTACACTGAGGGAACTAGTATGAGTGACCACAGTAAGTTTCAGGCATGTGACACTTTCCTAGTCAGAGTTAGCAGGGGTGCATTTCATGGCAAGAAGGAATACAACAAGCCTGTCGTGAAATGCACCAAACTTGGTCTGGTCTGCTCATCAGAGTCCCCTCTATGGGCGTGTTTCGGATTGTATTTTTGTTTAAATTGACCATATTTGACTTCCCTTTTTGTCCGGCCCATAACTCTGCCTAGAAAGGCCCTACATGCCCCAAACTTGGTCTGGTCTGCTCATCAGAGTCCCCTCTACGGGCGTGTTTTGGATTGGAGTTTAAAAAAAATTGACCATATTTGTCTTCCCTTTTTGTCCGGCCCATAACTCTGCCTAGAAAGGCCCTACATGCCCCAAACTTGGTCTGGTCTGCTCATCAGAGTCCCCTCTACGGGCGTGTTTTGGATTGGATTTTAAGATTTTTGACCATATTTGTCTTCCCTTTTTGTCCGGCCCATAACTCTGCCTAGAAAGGCCCTACATGCCCCAAACTTGGTCTGGTCTGCTCATTAGAGTCCCCTCTACGGGCATGTTTTGGATTGGATTTCAATATTTTTGACCATATTTGTCTTCCCTTTTTGTCCGGCCCATAACTCTGCCTAGAAAGGCCCTACATGCCCCAAACTTGGTCTGGTCTGCTCATCAGAGTCCCCTCTACGGGCATGTTTTGGATTGGATTTTGATATTTTTTACCATATTTTTCTTCCCTTTTTGTCCGGCCCATAACTCTGCCTAGAAACGCCCTACATGTCCCAAACTTAGTCTCGTCTACTCATCAGAGCCCCCTCTACGGGCGTGTTTTGGATTGGATTTTGATATTTTTTACCATATTTTTTAAATGCACCCCCCTTTATTGTCTGTTCTGTATATCCCAGCATCAAATGATTCTTACTATACACTGAGGGCACTAGTATGAGTGACCACAGTAAGTTTCAGGCATGTGACACTTTACTAGTCAGAGTTAGCAGGCGGTGCATTTCATGGCAAGAAGGAATACAACAAGCCTGTCGTGAAATGCACCAAACTTGGTCTGGTCTGCTCATCAGAGTCCCCTCTATGGGCGTGTTTCGGATTGTATTTTTGTTTAAATTGACCATATTTGACTTCCCATTTTGTCCGGCCCATAACTCTGCCTAGAAAGGCCCTACATGCCCATGACTTGGTCTGGTCTGCTCATCAGAGTCCCCTCTACGGGCGTATTTTGGATTGGATTTCAAGATTTTTGACCATATTTGACTTCCCTTTTTGTCCGGCCCATAACTCTGCCTAGAAAGGCCCTACATGCCCCAAACTTGGTCTGGTCTGCTCATCAGAGTCCCCTCTACGGGAGTGTTTTGGACAGGATTTTGATATTTTTTACCATATTTGTCTTCCCTTTTTGTCCGACCCATAACTCTGCCTAGAAAGGCCCTACATGCCCCAAACTTGGTCTGGTCTGCTCATCAGAGTCCCCTGTACGGGAGTGTTTTGGATTGGATTTTAAGATTTTTGACCATATTTGACTTCCCTTTTTGTCCGGCCCATAACTCTGCCTAGAAAGGCCCTACATGCCCCAAACTTGGTCTGGTCTGCTCATCAGAGTCCCCTCTACGGGCATGTTTTGGACAGGATTTTGATATTTTTTACCATATTTGTCTTCCCTTTTTGTCCGACCCATAACTCTGCCTAGAAAGGCCCTACATGCCCCAAACTTGGTCTGGTCTGCTCATCAGAGTCCCCTGTACGGGAGTGTTTTGGATTGGATTTTAAGATTTTTGACCATATTTGACTTCCCTTTTTGTCCGGACCATAACTCTGCCTAGAAAGGCCCTACATGCCCCAAACTTGGTCTGGTCTGCTCATCAGACTCCCCTCTACAGGCGTGTTTTGGATTGGATTTTAAGATTTTTGACCATATTTGACTTCCCTTTTTGTCCGGCCCATAACTCTGCCTAGAAACGCCCTACATGTCCCAAACTTAGTCTGGTCTACTCATCAGAGCCCCCTCTACGGGCGTGTTTTGGATTGGATTTGGATATTTTTTACCATATTTTTTTAAATGCAAATCCCTTTATTGTCTGTTCTGTATATCCCATTATCAAATGATTCTTACTGTACACTGAGGGAACTAGTATGAGTGACCACAGTAAGTTTCAGGCATGTGACACTTTCCTAGTCAGAGTTAGCAGGGGTGCATTTCATGGCAAGAAGGAATACAACAAGCCTGTCGTGAAATGCACCAAACTTGGTCTGGTCTGCTCATCAGAGTCCCCTCTATGGGCGTGTTTCGGATTGTATTTTTGTTTAAATTGACCATATTTGACTTCCCTTTTTGTCCGGCCCATAACTCTGCCTAGAAAGGCCCTACATGCCCCAAACTTGGTCTGGTCTGCTCATCAGAGTCCCCTCTACGGGCGTGTTTTGGATTGGAGTTTAAAAAAAATTGACCATATTTGTCTTCCCTTTTTGTCCGGCCCATAACTCTGCCTAGAAAGGCCCTACATGCCCCAAACTTGGTCTGGTCTGCTCATCAGAGTCCCCTCTACGGGCGTGTTTTGGATTGGATTTTAAGATTTTTGACCATATTTGTCTTCCCTTTTTGTCCGGCCCATAACTCTGCCTAGAAAGGCCCTACATGCCCCAAACTTGGTCTGGTCTGCTCATTAGAGTCCCCTCTACGGGCATGTTTTGGATTGGATTTCAATATTTTTGACCATATTTGTCTTCCCTTTTTGTCCGGCCCATAACTCTGCCTAGAAAGGCCCTACATGCCCCAAACTTGGTCTGGTCTGCTCATCAGAGTCCCCTCTACGGGCGTGTTTTGGATTGGATTTTAAGATTTTTGACCATATTTGTCTTCCCTTTTTGTCCGGCCCATAACTCTGCCTAGAAAGGCCCTACATGCCCCAAACTTGGTCTGGTCTGCTCATTAGAGTCCCCTCTACGGGCATGTTTTGGATTGGATTTCAATATTTTTGACCATATTTGTCTTCCCTTTTTGTCCGGCCCATAACTCTGCCTAGAAAGGCCCTACATGCCCCAAACTTGGTCTGGTCTGCTCATTAGAGTCCCCTCTACGGGCATGTTTTGGATTGGATTTCAATATTTTTGACCATATTTGTCTTCCCTTTTTGTCCGGCCCATAACTCTGCCTAGAAAGGCCCTACATGCCCCAAACTTGGTCTGGTCTGCTCATCAGAGTCCCCTCTACGGGCGTGTTTTGGATTGGATTTTAAGATTTTTGACCATATTTGTCTTCCCTTTTTGTCCGGCCCATAACTCTGCCTAGAAAGGCCCTACATGCCCCAAACTTGGTCTGGTCTGCTCATCAGAGTCCCCTCTACGGGCGTGTTTTGGATTGGAGTTTAAAAAAAATTGACCATATTTGTCTTCCCTTTTTGTCCGGCCCATAACTCTGCCTAGAAAGGCCCTACATGCCCCAAACTTGGTCTGGTCTGCTCATCAGAGTCCCCTCTACGGGTGTGTTTTGGATTGGATTTTAAGATTTTTGACCATATTTGTCTTCCCTTTTTGTCCGGCCCATAACTCTGCCTAGAAAGGCCCTACATGCCCCACACTTGGTCTGGTCTGCTCATCAGAGTCCCCTCTACGGGCATGTTTTGGATTGGATTGTGATATTTTTTACCATATTTTTCTTCCCTTTTTGTCCGGCCCATAACTCTTCCTAGAAACGCCCTACATGTCCCAAACTTAGTCTGGTCTACTCATCAGAGCCCCCTCTACGGGCGTGTTTTGGATTGGATTTGGATATTTTTTACCATATTTTTTAAATGCACCCCCCTTTATTGTCTGTTCTGTATATCCCAGCATCAAATGATTCTTACTATACATTGAGGGCACTAGTATGAGTAACCACAGTAAGTTTCAGGCATGTGACACTTTCCTAGTCAGAGTTAGCAGGGGGTTCATGGCAAGAAGGAATACAACAAGCCTGTCGTGAAATGCACCCCCCTCTATTGTCTGTTCTGTATATCCCAGCATCAAATGATTCTGACTGTACACTGAGGGCACTAGTATGAGTAACCACAGTAAGTTTCAGGCATGTGACACTTTCCTAGTCAGAGTTAGCATGGGGTGCATTTCATGGCAAGAAGGAATACAACAAGCCTGTCGTGAAATTCACCCCCCTCTATTTTCTGTTCTGTATATCCCAGCATCAAATGATTCTTACCGTACACTGAGGGCACAAGTATGAGTAAGCAGAGTAAGTTTCAGGCATGTGGCACTTTCCTAGTCAGGGTTAGCAGGGGGTGCATTTCATGGCAAGAAGGAATACAACAAGCCTGTCGTGAAATGCACCAAACTTGGTCTGGTCTGCTCATCAGAGTCCCCTCTACGGGCGTGTTTTGGATTGTATTTTTAAAAAAATTGACCATATTTGACTTCCTATTTTGTCCGGCCCATAACTCTGCCTAGAAAGGCCCTACATGCCCCAAACTTGGTCTGGTCTGCTCATTAGAGTCCCCTCTACGGGCATGTTTTGGATTGGATTTCAATATTTTTTACCATATTTGTCTTCCCTTTTTGTCCGGCCCATAACTCTGCCTAGAAAGGCCCTACATGCCCCAAACTTGGTCTGGTCTGCTCATCAGAGTCCCCTCTACGGGCGTGTTTTGGATTGGATTTTAAGATTTTTGACCATATTTGTCTTCCCTTTTTGTCCGGCCCATAACTCTGCCTAGAAAGGCCCTACATGCCCCAAACTTGGTCTGGTCTGCTCATCAGAGTCCCCTCTACGGGCGTGTTTTGGATTGGAGTTTAAAAAAAATTGACCATATTTGTCTTCCCTTTTTGTCCGGCCCATAACTCTGCCTAGAAAGGCCCTACATGCCCCAAACTTGGTCTGGTCTGCTCTGCTCATCAGAGTCCCCTCTACGGGTGTGTTTTGGATTGGATTTTAAGATTTTTGACCATATTTGTCTTCCCTTTTTGTCCGGCCCATAACTCTGCCTAGAAAGGCCCTACATGCCCCACACTTGGTCTGGTCTGCTCATCAGAGTCCCCTCTACGGGCATGTTTTGGATTGGATTTTGATATTTTTTACCATATTTTTCTTCCCTTTTTGTCCGGCCCATAACTCTTCCTAGAAACGCCCTACATGTCCCAAACTTAGTCTGGTCTACTCATCAGAGCCCCCTCTACGGGCGTGTTTTGGATTGGATTTGGATATTTTTTACCATATTTTTTAAATGCACCCCCCTTTATTGTCTGTTCTGTATATCCCAGCATCAAATGATTCTTACTATACACTGAGGGCACTAGTATGAGTAACCACAGTAAGTTTCAGGCATGTGACACTTTCCTAGTCAGAGTTAGCAGGGGGTTCATGGCAAGAAGGAATACAACAAGCCTGTCGTGAAATGCACCCCCCTCTATTGTCTGTTCTGTATATCCCAGCATCAAATGATTCTGACTGTACACTGAGGGCACTAGTATGAGTAACCACAGTAAGTTTCAGGCATGTGACACTTTCCTAGTCAGAGTTAGCATGGGGTGCATTTCATGGCAAGAAGGAATACAACAAGCCTGTCGTGAAATTCACCCCCCTCTATTTTCTGTTCTGTATATCCCAGCATCAAATGATTCTTACCGTACACTGAGGGCACAAGTATGAGTAAGCAGAGTAAGTTTCAGGCATGTGGCACTTTCCTAGTCAGGGTTAGCAGGGGGTGCATTTCATGGCAAGAAGGAATACAACAAGCCTGTCGTGAAATGCACCAAACTTGGTCTGGTCTGCTCATCAGAGTCCCCTCTACGGGCGTGTTTTGGATTGTATTTTTAAAAAAATTGACCATATTTGACTTCCTATTTTGTCCGGCCCATAACTCTGCCTAGAAAGGCCCTACATGCCCCAAACTTGGTCTGGTCTGCTCATCAGAGTCCCCTCTACGGGAGTGTTTTGGATTGGATTTTAAGATTTTTGACCATATTTGTCTTCCCTTTTTGTCCGGCCCATAACTCTGCCTAGCCTCTTAATATTCCTGTTAAATGTGCCTAAAAACGCCTAAACAGCATACCCAAAGTAAATTGGAAGCTGTTCTTGAACCATTTGGAGTACATGCATGTAAATGATCTCTTTTGAAAGCTGACACTCTGAAGTTATGTCCCCTGTTGTCAGGACCCCTGTCAGTCCTACTAGTGTTGAGTAATAGAAGCTTGAACACAAGGAAAGTGAAAATTTCTATTTCCGCCTAGATTTTGTTTTGAAAACAGAGGCCTGAAGAGGCCTAGAGGTGGTAGGTATTAGCTGGAAGACTAAATTGGACCACAGGTTGAAGCCTTACCCAATTCAAATCAAAAGTCAAACATAATACCACAATATATTCATATTTGACACATGTTTTTATAAGAGTACATCCAGGCATTTTCTAAAAGGGCCTTTTGGAGACTCCAAAATGACCCTTTGTAACCAAGGTCAAATACTCATGATAAAAAGGTATTATTTTTCATAATTGTTATCTCTAATGAAAGGTGGTACTTAGAACTATCATATATAATAGCTAAATCCCTAATTAGTATTACTGAAACACAAAAACTGAAGCATGAACACATTGGAGTGCTTTATCTGATTCCAAGGATTGGCGCACGAAGAACACTGATTCTGTCAACCATATTGCGCAATCGACTTTTATTTTGAAGGCTCCACAGAGACATACAAATGAGGTATTGGCATTTTCAGCTAGCTGTCAGCTACAAGGCTAACGAGCTCATTTCAGAGCCAGTCTAAGCCAGTTCGAGAAATTTGTTTAGAACGAGTGTGTGTGGGGGGGGGGGCGGGGGCAGGACACACAGACCTAGTTGGCTTTAGAGGGCTGTCAACGGGGCATGGAAGCTCCTATTGGGTCAAACAAGGTGTCAATCAAAAGGGGAGGGTTCAACGGACATTTTGATGCCTTCATATTGTAAATACTCCGTTGCTAACCGGAGAAAAGAACACTTTTATGTGAACAAGTTGTTTCTTCTGTCGGCTAACTTGCATAATGAAACAAAGGATAATGGATATTCATGAAGTAAAACATTGTATTTGGACGAATTACTTTACATGGTTAGATACTTTGAACCCTTGGGACTGTAAGCAGATCAAGTTTTGATGGCATGATTTGCACACCTGGACCTATTTGAACCACTTAGGGTGAGTAAAACTTTTTTCTTTGGCATTGTTGAAGGAATGTTCACCGGAAAAAGACGTTGACTTTGCTTGCTATTGCGACTTGATCTTGAATTGGTTTATTTCAATGGAAGCACAAGAATGGTAGCTTTCCAATGATGTATAACATGTGTAGCGTCTAAAAAATATATTTGTTAGAATTTAGTGCGTCGTAACTGAGGAAGGGGGGGGCAGCATTTTTGTAACGCGGGCGAAACAGTAGCCTAAACAGGCTAGAAAGGCCTTACATGCCCCAAACTTGGTCTGGTCTGCTCATCAGAGTCCCCTCTACGGGCGTGTTTTGGATTGGATTTTAAGATTTTTGACCATATTTCACTTCCCTTTTTGTCCGGCCCATAACTCTGCCTAGAAAGGCCCTACATGCCCCAAACTTGGTCTGGTCTGCTCATCAGAGTCCCCTCTACGGGCGTGTTTTGGATTGGATTTTAAGATTTTTGACCATATTTGTCTTCCCTTTTAGTCCGGCCCATAACTCTGCCTAGAAAGGCCCTACATGCCCCAAACTTGGTCTGGTCTGCTCATCAGAGTCCCCTCTACGGGCATGTTTTGGATTGGATTTCAAGATTTTTGACCATATTTGTCTTCCCTTTTTGTCCGGCCCATAACTCTGCCTAGAAAGGCCCTACATGCCCCAAACTTGGTCTGGTCTGCTCATCAGAGTCCCCTCTACGGGCGTGTTTTGGATTGGATTTTAAGATTTTTGACCATATTTGTCTTCCCTTTTTGTCCGGCCCATAACTCTGCCTAGAAAGGCCCTACATGCCCCAAACTTGGTCTGGTCTGCTCATTAGAGTCCCCTCTACGGGCATGTTTTGGATTGGATTTCAATATTTTTGACCATATTTGTCTTCCCTTTTTGTCCGGCCCATAACTCTGCCTAGAAAGGCCCTACATGCCCCAAACTTGGTCTGGTCTGCTCATCAGAGTCCCCTCTACGGGCGTGTTTTGGATTGGATTTTAAGATTTTTGACCATATTTGTCTTCCCTTTTTGTCCGGCCCATAACTCTGCCTAGAAAGGCCCTACATGCCCCAAACTTGGTCTGGTCTGCTCATTAGAGTCCCCTCTACGGGCATGTTTTGGATTGGATTTCAATATTTTTGACCATATTTGTCTTCCCTTTTTGTCCGGCCCATAACTCTGCCTAGAAAGGCCCTACATGCCCCAAACTTGGTCTGGTCTGCTCATCAGAGTCCCCTCTACGGGCATGTTTTGGATTGGATTTTGATATTTTTTACCATATTTTTCTTCCCTTTTTGTCCGGCCCATAACTCTGCCTAGAAACGCCCTACATGTCCCAAACTTAGTCTCGTCTACTCATCAGAGCCCCCTCTACGGGCGTGTTTTGGATTGGATTTTGATATTTTTTACCATATTTTTTAAATGCACCCCCCTTTATTGTCTGTTCTGTATATCCCAGCATCAAATGATTCTTACTATACACTGAGGGCACTAGTATGAGTGACCACAGTAAGTTTCAGGCATGTGACACTTTACTAGTCAGAGTTAGCAGGCGGTGCATTTCATGGCAAGAAGGAATACAACAAGCCTGTCCTGAAATGCACCCCCCTCTATTGTCTGTTCTGTATATCCCAGCATCAAATGATTCTGACTGTACACTGAGGGCACTAGTATGAGTAACCACAGTAAGTTTCAGGCATGTGACACTTTCTTAGTCAGAGTTAGCAGGGGGTTCATGGCAAGAAGGAATACAACAAGCCTGTCGTGAAATGCACCAAACTTGGTCTGGTCTGCTCATCAGAGTCCCCTCTATGGGCGTGTTTCGGATTGTATTTTTGTTTAAATTGACCATATTTCACTTCCCTTTTTGTCCGGCCCATAACTCTGCCTAGAAAGGCCCTACATGCCCCAAACTTGGTCTGGTCTGCTCATCAGAGTCCCCTCTACGGGCGTGTTTTGGATTGGATTTTGTTTTAAATTGACCATATTTGACTTCCCTTTTTGTCCGGCCCACAACTCTGCCTAGAAAGGCCCTACATGCCCCAAACTTGGTCTGGTCTGCTCATCAGAGTCCCCTCTACGGGCGTGTTTTGGATTGGATTTGGATATTTTTTACCATATTTTTTAAATGCAAATCCCTTTATTGTCTGTTCTGTATATCCCAGCATCATTTGATTCTTACTGTACACTGAGGGAACTAGTATGAGTGACCACAGTACGTTTCAGGCATGTGACACTTTCCTAGTCAGAGTTAGCAGGGGTGCATTTCATGGCAAGAAGGAATACAACAAGCCTGTCGTGAAATGCACCAAACTTGGTCTGGTCTGCTCATCAGAGTCCCCTCTATGGGCGTGTTTCGGATTGTATTTTTGTTTAAATTGACCATATTTGACTTCCCTTTTTGTCCGGCCCATAACTCTGCCTAGAAAGGCCCTACATGCCCCAAACTTGGTCTGGTCTGCTCATCAGAGTCCCCTCTATGGGCGTGTTTTGGATTGGATTTGGATATTTTTTACCATATTTTTTAAATGCAAATCCCTTTATTGTCTGTTCTGTATATCCCAGCATCAAATGATTCTTACTGTACACTGAGGGAACTAGTATGAGTGACCACAGTAAGTTTCAGGCATGTGACACTTTCCTAGTCAGAGTTAGCAGGGGTGCATTTCATGGCAAGAAGGAATACAACAAGCCTGTCGTGAAATGCACCAAACTTGGTCTGGTCTGCTCATCAGAGCCCCCTCTACGGGCGTGTTTTGGATTGGATTTGGATATTTTTTACCATATTTTTTTAAATGCAAATCCCTTTATTGTCTGTTCTGTATATCCCAGCATCAAATGATTCTTACTGTACACTGAGGGAACTAGTATGAGTGACCACAGTAAGTTTCAGGCATGTGACACTTTCCTAGTCAGAGTTAGCAGGGGTGCATTTCATGGCAAGAAGGAATACAACAAGCCTGTCGTGAAATGCACCAAACTTGGTCTGGTCTGCTCATCAGAGTCCCCTCTATGGGCGTGTTTCGGATTGTATTTTTGTTTAAATTGACCATATTTGACTTCCCTTTTTGTCCGGCCCATAACTCTGCCTAGAAAGGCCCTACATGCCCCAAACTTGGTCTGGTCTGCTCATCAGAGTCCCCTCTACGGGCGTGTTTTGGATTGGATTTGGATATTTTTTACCATATTTTTTAAATGCAAATCCCTTTATTGTCTGTTCTGTATATCCCAGCATCAAATGATTCTTACTGTACACTGAGGGAACTAGTATGAGTGACCACAGTAAGTTTCAGGCATGTGACACTTTCCTAGTCAGAGTTAGCAGGGGTGCATTTCATGGCAAGAAGGAATACAACAAGCCTGTCGTGAAATGCACCAAACTTGGTCTGGTCTGCTCATCAGAGTCCCCTCTACGGGCGTGTTTTGGATTGGATTTTAAGATTTTTTACCATATTTGTCTTCCCTTTTGGTCCGACCCATAACTCTGCCTAGAAAGGCCCTACATGCCCCAAACTTGGTCTGGTCTGCTCATCAGAGTCCCCTCTACGGGCATGTTTTGGATTGGATTTTAAGATTTTTGACCATATTTGTCTTCCCTTTTTGGCCGGCCCATAACTCTGCCTAGAAAGGCCCTTCATGCCACAAACTTGGTCTGGTCTGCTCATCAGAGTCCCCTCTACGGGCGTGTTTTGGATTGTATTTTAAGATTTTTGACCATATTTGACTTCCCTTTTTGTCCGGCCCATAACTCTGCCTAGAAACGCCCTACATGTCCCAAACTTAGTCTGGTCTACTCATCAGAGCCCCCTCTACGGGCGTGTTTTGGATTGGATTTGGATATTTTTTACCATATTTTTTAAATGCACCCCCCTTTATTGTCTGTTCTGTATATCTCAGCATCAAATGATTCTTACTGTACACTGAGGGAACTAGTATGAGTGACCACAGTAAGTTTCAGGCATGTGACACTTTCCTAGTCAGAGTTAGCAGGGGTGCATTTCATGGCAAGAAGGAATACAACAAGCCTGTCGTGAAATGCACCAAACTTGGTCTGGTCTGCTCATCAGAGTCCCCTCTATGGGCGTGTTTCGGATTGTATTTTTGTTTAAATTGACCATATTTGACTTCCCATTTTGTCCGGCCCATAACTCTGCCTAGAAAGGCCCTACATGCCCATGACTTGGTCTGGTCTGCTCATCAGAGTCCCCTCTACGGGCGTATTTTGGATTGGATTTCAAGATTTTTGACCATATTTGACTTCCCTTTTTGTCCGGCCCATAACTCTGCCTAGAAAGGCCCTACATGCCCCAAACTTGGTCTGGTCTGCTCATCAGAGTCCCCTCTACGGGAGTGTTTTGGACAGGATTTTGATATTTTTTACCATATTTGTCTTCCCTTTTTGTCCGACCCATAACTCTGCCTAGAAAGGCCCTACATGCCCCAAACTTGGTCTGGTCTGCTCATCAGAGTCCCCTGTACGGGAGTGTTTTGGATTGGATTTTAAGATTTTTGACCATATTTGACTTCCCTTTTTGTCCGGCCCATAACTCTGCCTAGAAAGGCCCTACATGCCCCAAACTTGGTCTGGTCTGCTCATCAGAGTCCCCTCTACGGGCATGTTTTGGACAGGATTTTGATATTTTTTACCATATTTGTCTTCCCTTTTTGTCCGACCCATAACTCTGCCTAGAAAGGCCCTACATGCCCCAAACTTGGTCTGGTCTGCTCATCAGAGTCCCCTGTACGGGAGTGTTTTGGATTGGATTTTAAGATTTTTGACCATATTTGACTTCCCTTTTTGTCCGGACCATAACTCTGCCTAGAAAGGCCCTACATGCCCCAAACTTGGTCTGGTCTGCTCATCAGACTCCCCTCTACAGGCGTGTTTTGGATTGGATTTTAAGATTTTTGACCATATTTGACTTCCCTTTTTGTCCGGCCCATAACTCTGCCTAGAAACGCCCTACATGTCCCAAACTTAGTCTGGTCTACTCATCAGAGCCCCCTCTACGGGCGTGTTTTGGATTGGATTTGGATATTTTTTACCATATTTTTTAAATGCACCCCCCTTTATTGTCTGTTCTGTATATCCCATTATCAAATGATTCTTACTGTACACTGAGGGAACTAGTATGAGTGACCACAGTAAGTTTCAGGCATGTGACACTTTCCTAGTCAGAGTTAGCAGGGGTGCATTTCATGGCAAGAAGGAATACAACAAGCCTGTCGTGAAATGCACCAAACTTGGTCTGGTCTGCTCATCAGAGTCCCCTCTACGGGCGTGTTTTGGACTGGATTTTAAGATTTTTGACCATATTTGTCTTCCCTTTTTGTCCGGCCCATAACTCTGCCTAGAAAGGCCCTACATGCCCCAAACTTGGTCTGGTCTGCTCATCAGAGTCCCCTCTACGGGCATGTTTTGGATTGGATTTTAAGATTTTTGACCATATTTGTCTTCCCTTTTTATCCGGCCCATAACTCTGCCTAGAAAGGCCCTACATGCCCCAAACTTGGTCTGGTCTGCTCATCAGAGTCCCCTCTACGGGCGTGTTTTGGATTGGATTTTAAGATTTTTGACCATATTTGTCTTCCCTTTTTGTCCGGCCCATAACTCTGCCTAGAAAGGCCCTACATGCCCCAAACTTGGTCTGGTCTGCTCATCAGAGTCCCCTCTACGGGTGTGTTTTGGATTGGATTTTAAGATTTTGGACCATATTTGTCTTCCCTTTTTGTCCGGCCCATAACTCTGCCTAGAAACGCCCTACATGTCCCAAACTTAGTCTGGTCTACTCATCAGAGCCCCCTCTACGGGCGTGTTTTGGATTGGATTTTGATATTTTTTACCATATTTTTTAAATGCACCCCCCTTTATTGTCTGTTCTGTATATCCCAGCATCAAATGATTCTTACTATACACTGAGGGCACTAGTATGAGTGACCACAGTAAGTTTCAGGCATGTGACACTTTACTAGTCAGAGTTAGCAGGCGGTGCATTTCATGGCAAGAAGGAATACAACAAGCCTGTCGTGAAATGCACCCCCCTCTATTGTCTGTTCTGTATATCCCAGCATCAAATGATTCTGACTGTACACTGAGGGAACTAGTATGAGTGACCACAGTAAGTTTCAGGCATGTGACACTTTCCTAGTCAGAGTTAGCAGGGGGTGCATTTCATGGCAAGAAGGAATACAAGCCTGTCGTGAAATGCACCAAACTTGGTCTGGTCTGCTCATCAGAGTCCCCTCTACGGGCGTGTTTCGGATTGTATTTTTGTTTAAATTGACCATATTTCACTTCCCTTTTTGTCCGGCCCATAACTCTGCCTAGAAAGGCCCTACATGCCCCAAACTTGGTCTGGTCTGCTCATCAGAGTCCCCTCTACGGGCATGTTTTGGATTGGATTTTGATATTTTTTACCATATTTTTCTTCCCTTTTTGTCCGGCCCATAACTCTGCCTAGAAACGCCCTACATGTCCCAAACTTAGTCTGGTCTACTCATCAGAGCCCCCTCTACGGGCGTGTTTTGGATTGGATTTTGATATTTTTTACCATAGTTTTTAAATGCACCCCCCTTTATTGTCTGTTCTGTATATCCCAGCATCAAATGATTCTTACTATACACTGAGGGCACTAGTATGAGTGACCACAGTAAGTTTCAGGCATGTGACACTTTACTAGTCAGAGTTAGCAGGGGGTGCATTTCATGGCAAGAAGGAATACAACAAGCCTGTCGTGAAATGTACCCCCCTCTATTGTCTGTTCTGTATATCCCAGCATCAAATGATTCTGACTGTACACTGAGGGAACTAGTATGAGTGACCACAGTAAGTTTCAGGCATGTGACACTTTCCTAGTCAGAGTTAGCAGGGGGTGCATTTCATGGCAAGAAGGAATACAAGCCTGTCGTGAAATGCACCAAACTTGGTCTGGTCTGCTCATCAGAGTCCCCTCTACGGGCGTGTTTCGGATTGTATTTTTGTTTAAATTGACCATATTTCACTTCCCTTTTTGTCCGGCCCATAACTCTGCCTAGAAAGGCCCTACATGCCCCAAACTTGGTCTGGTCTGCTCATCAGAGTCCCCTCTACGGGCGTGTTTTGGATTGGAGTTAAAAAAAAATTGCCCATATTTGTCTTCCCTTTTTGTCCGGCCCATAACTCTGCCTAGAAAGGCCCTACATGCCCCAAACTTGGTCTGGTCTGCTCATCAGAGTCCCCTCTACGGGCGTGTTTTGGACTGGATTTTAAGATTTTTGACCATATTTGTCTTCCCTTTTTGTCCGGCCCATAACTCTGCCTAGAAAGGCCCTACATGCCCCAAACTTGGTCTGGTCTGCTCATTAGAGTCCCCTCTACGGGCATGTTTTGGATTGGATTTCAATATTTTTGACCATATTTGTCTTCCCTTTTTGTCCAGCCCATAACTCTGCCTAGAAAGGCCCTACATGCCCCAAACTTGGTCTGGTCTGCTCATCAGAGTCCCCTCTACGGGCGTGTTTTGGATTGGATTTTAAGATTTTTGACCATATTTGTCTTCCCTTTTTGTCCGGCCCATAACTCTGCCTAGAAAGGCCCTACATGCCCCAAACTTGGTCTGGTCTGCTCATTAGAGTCCCCTCTACGGGCATGTTTTGGATTGGATTTCAATATTTTTGACCATATTTGTCTTCCCTTTTTGTCCGGCCCATAACTCTGCCTAGAAAGGCCCTACATGCCCCAAACTTGGTCTGGTCTGCTCATCAGAGTCCCCTCTACGGGCGTGTTTTGGATTGGATTTTAAGATTTTTGACCATATTTGTCTTCCCTTTTTGTCCGGCCCATAACTCTGCCTAGAAAGGCCCTACATGCCCCAAACTTGGTCTGGTCTGCTCATTAGAGTCCCCTCTACGGGCATGTTTTGGATTGGATTTAAATATTTTTGACCATATTTGTCTTCCCTTTTTGTCCGGCCCATAACTCTGCCTAGAAAGGCCCTACATGCCCCAAACTTGGTCTGGTCTGCTCATCAGAGTCCCCTCTACGGGCGTGTTTTGGATTGGATTTTAAGATTTTTGACCATATTTGTCTTCCCTTTTTGTCCGGCCCATAACTCTGCCTAGAAAGGCCCTACATGCCCCAAACTTGGTCTGGTCTGCTCATCAGAGTCCCCTCTACGGGCGTGTTTTGGATTGGAGTTTAAAAAAAATTGACCATATTTGTCTTCCCTTTTTGTCCGGCCCATAACTCTGCCTAGAAAGGCCCTACATGCCCCAAACTTGGTCTGGTCTGCTCATCAGAGTCCCCTCTACGGGTGTGTTTTGGATTGGATTTTAAGATTTTTGACCATATTTGTCTTCCCTTTTTGTCCGGCCCATAACTCTGCCTAGAAAGGCCCTACATGCCCCACACTTGGTCTGGTCTGCTCATCAGAGTCCCCTCTACGGGCATGTTTTGGATTGGATTTTGATATTTTTTACCATATTTTTCTTCCCTTTTTGTCCGGCCCATAACTCTTCCTAGAAACGCCCTACATGTCCCAAACTTAGTCTGGTCTACTCATCAGAGCCCCCTCTACGGGCGTGTTTTGGATTGGATTTGGATATTTTTTACCATATTTTTTAAATGCATCCCCCTTTATTGTCTGTTCTGTATATCCCAGCATCAAATGATTCTTACTATACACTGAGGGCACTAGTATGAGTAACCACAGTAAGTTTCAGGCATGTGACACTTTCCTAGTCAGAGTTAGCAGGGGGTTCATGGCAAGAAGGAATACAACAAGCCTGTCGTGAAATGCACCCCCCTCTATTGTCTGTTCTGTATATCCCAGCATCAAATGATTCTGACTGTACACTGAGGGCACTAGTATGAGTAACCACAGTAAGTTTCAGGCATGTGACACTTTCCTAGTCAGAGTTAGCATGGGGTGCATTTCATGGCAAGAAGGAATACAACAAGCCTGTCGTGAAATTCACCCCCCTCTATTTTCTGTTCTGTATATCCCAGCATCAAATGATTCTTACCGTACACTGAGGGCACAAGTATGAGTAAGCAGAGTAAGTTTCAGGCATGTGGCACTTTCCTAGTCAGGGTTAGCAGGGGGTGCATTTCATGGCAAGAAGGAATACAACAAGCCTGTCGTGAAATGCACCAAACTTGGTCTGGTCTGCTCATCAGAGTCCCCTCTACGGGCGTGTTTTGGATTGTATTTTTAAAAAAATTGACCATATTTGACTTCCTATTTTGTCCGGCCCATAACTCTGCCTAGAAAGGCCCTACATGCCCCAAACTTGGTCTGGTCTGCTCATCAGAGTCCCCTCTACGGGAGTGTTTTGGATTGGATTTTAAGATTTTTGACCATATTTGTCTTCCCTTTTTGTCCGGCCCATAACTCTGCCTAGCCTCTTAATATTCCTGTTAAATGTGCCTAAAAACGCCTAAACAGCATACCCAAAGTAAATTGGAAGCTGTTCTTGAACCATTTGGAGTACATGCATGTAAATGATCTCTTTTGAAAGCTGACACTCTGAAGTTATGTCCCCTGTTGTCAGGACCCCTGTCAGTCCTACTAGTGTTGAGTAATAGAAGCTTGAACACAAGGAAAGTGAAAATTTCTATTTCCGCCTAGATTTTGTTTTGAAAACAGAGGCCTGAAGAGGCCTAGAGGTGGTAGGTATTAGCTGGAAGACTAAATTGGACCACAGGTTGAAGCCTTACCCAATTCAAATCAAAAGTCAAACATAATACCACAATATATTCATATTTGACACATGTTTTTATAAGAGTACATCCAGGCATTTTCTAAAAGGGCCTTTTGGAGACTCCAAAATGACCCTTTGTAACCAAGGTCAAATACTCATGATAAAAAGGTATTATTTTTCATAATTGTTATCTCTAATGAAAGGTGGTACTTAGAACTATCATATATAATAGCTAAATCCCTAATTAGTATTACTGAAACACAAAAACTGAAGCATGAACACATTGGAGTGCTTTATCTGATTCCAAGGATTGGCGCACGAAGAACACTGATTCTGTCAACCATATTGCGCAATCGACTTTTATTTTGAAGGCTCCACAGAGACATACAAATGAGGTATTGGCATTTTCAGCTAGCTGTCAGCTACAAGGCTAACGAGCTCATTTCAGAGCCAGTCTAAGCCAGTTCGAGAAATTTGTTTAGAACGAGTGTGTGTGGGGGGGGGGGCGGGGGCAGGACACACAGACCTAGTTGGCTTTAGAGGGCTGTCAACGGGGCATGGAAGCTCCTATTGGGTCAAACAAGGTGTCAATCAAAAGGGGAGGGTTCAACGGACATTTTGATGCCTTCATATTGTAAATACTCCGTTGCTAACCGGAGAAAAGAACACTTTTATGTGAACAAGTTGTTTCTTCTGTCGGCTAACTTGCATAATGAAACAAAGGATAATGGATATTCATGAAGTAAAACATTGTATTTGGACGAATTACTTTACATGGTTAGATACTTTGAACCCTTGGGACTGTAAGCAGATCAAGTTTTGATGGCATGATTTGCACACCTGGACCTATTTGAACCACTTAGGGTGAGTAAAACTTTTTTCTTTGGCATTGTTGAAGGAATGTTCACCGGAAAAAGACGTTGACTTTGCTTGCTATTGCGACTTGATCTTGAATTGGTTTATTTCAATGGAAGCACAAGAATGGTAGCTTTCCAATGATGTATAACATGTGTAGCGTCTAAAAAATATATTTGTTAGAATTTAGTGCGTCGTAACTGAGGAAGGGGGGGGCAGCATTTTTGTAACGCGGGCGAAACAGTAGCCTAAACAGGCTAGAAAGGCCTTACATGCCCCAAACTTGGTCTGGTCTGCTCATCAGAGTCCCCTCTACGGGCGTGTTTTGGATTGGATTTTAAGATTTTTGACCATATTTCACTTCCCTTTTTGTCCGGCCCATAACTCTGCCTAGAAAGGCCCTACATGCCCCAAACTTGGTCTGGTCTGCTCATCAGAGTCCCCTCTACGGGCGTGTTTTGGATTGGATTTTAAGATTTTTGACCATATTTGTCTTCCCTTTTAGTCCGGCCCATAACTCTGCCTAGAAAGGCCCTACATGCCCCAAACTTGGTCTGGTCTGCTCATCAGAGTCCCCTCTACGGGCATGTTTTGGATTGGATTTCAAGATTTTTGACCATATTTGTCTTCCCTTTTTGTCCGGCCCATAACTCTGCCTAGAAAGGCCCTACATGCCCCAAACTTGGTCTGGTCTGCTCATCAGAGTCCCCTCTACGGGCGTGTTTTGGATTGGATTTTAAGATTTTTGACCATATTTGTCTTCCCTTTTTGTCCGGCCCATAACTCTGCCTAGAAAGGCCCTACATGCCCCAAACTTGGTCTGGTCTGCTCATTAGAGTCCCCTCTACGGGCATGTTTTGGATTGGATTTCAATATTTTTGACCATATTTGTCTTCCCTTTTTGTCCGGCCCATAACTCTGCCTAGAAAGGCCCTACATGCCCCAAACTTGGTCTGGTCTGCTCATCAGAGTCCCCTCTACGGGCGTGTTTTGGATTGGATTTTAAGATTTTTGACCATATTTGTCTTCCCTTTTTGTCCGGCCCATAACTCTGCCTAGAAAGGCCCTACATGCCCCAAACTTGGTCTGGTCTGCTCATTAGAGTCCCCTCTACGGGCATGTTTTGGATTGGATTTCAATATTTTTGACCATATTTGTCTTCCCTTTTTGTCCGGCCCATAACTCTGCCTAGAAAGGCCCTACATGCCCCAAACTTGGTCTGGTCTGCTCATCAGAGTCCCCTCTACGGGCATGTTTTGGATTGGATTTTGATATTTTTTACCATATTTTTCTTCCCTTTTTGTCCGGCCCATAACTCTGCCTAGAAACGCCCTACATGTCCCAAACTTAGTCTCGTCTACTCATCAGAGCCCCCTCTACGGGCGTGTTTTGGATTGGATTTTGATATTTTTTACCATATTTTTTTAAATGCACCCCCCTTTATTGTCTGTTCTGTATATCCCAGCATCAAATGATTCTTACTATACACTGAGGGCACTAGTATGAGTGACCACAGTAAGTTTCAGGCATGTGACACTTTACTAGTCAGAGTTAGCAGGCGGTGCATTTCATGGCAAGAAGGAATACAACAAGCCTGTCCTGAAATGCACCCCCCTCTATTGTCTGTTCTGTATATCCCAGCATCAAATGATTCTGACTGTACACTGAGGGCACTAGTATGAGTAACCACAGTAAGTTTCAGGCATGTGACACTTTCTTAGTCAGAGTTAGCAGGGGGTTCATGGCAAGAAGGAATACAACAAGCCTGTCGTGAAATGCACCAAACTTGGTCTGGTCTGCTCATCAGAGTCCCCTCTATGGGCGTGTTTCGGATTGTATTTTTGTTTAAATTGACCATATTTCACTTCCCTTTTTGTCCGGCCCATAACTCTGCCTAGAAAGGCCCTACATGCCCCAAACTTGGTCTGGTCTGCTCATCAGAGTCCCCTCTACGGGCGTGTTTTGGATTGGATTTTGTTTTAAATTGACCATATTTGACTTCCCTTTTTGTCCGGCCCATAACTCTGCCTAGAAAGGCCCTACATGCCCCAAACTTGGTCTGGTCTGCTCATCAGAGTCCCCTCTACGGGCGTGTTTTGGATTGGATTTGGATATTTTTTACCATATTTTTTAAATGCAAATCCCTTTATTGTCTGTTCTGTATATCCCAGCATCATTTGATTCTTACTGTACACTGAGGGAACTAGTATGAGTGACCACAGTACGTTTCAGGCATGTGACACTTTCCTAGTCAGAGTTAGCAGGGGTGCATTTCATGGCAAGAAGGAATACAACAAGCCTGTCGTGAAATGCACCAAACTTGGTCTGGTCTGCTCATCAGAGTCCCCTCTATGGGCGTGTTTCGGATTGTATTTTTGTTTAAATTGACCATATTTGACTTCCCTTTTTGTCCGGCCCATAACTCTGCCTAGAAAGGCCCTACATGCCCCAAACTTGGTCTGGTCTGCTCATCAGAGTCCCCTCTATGGGCGTGTTTTGGATTGGATTTGGATATT